>NW_010193269.1:36452-44732 GCF_000695765.1 Mesitornis unicolor
GGGAAAGAGCCAACCCTACAGACAGTTATTTGTTTTTAAAAAGTGCAATGTGAGAAAACATGGATGGATTCGTTCTTGCAGATTTCTGCAGGGTTAGTTACGTGTATGAGAACAGCTAGCAAATGGAAAACAGAGGAGGATAAATCTATTTTCACTTTAATCTACTGCATTTATCACCTCCAAATTCACAAGTAGAGCTTTGGACTTTTTTTTCCCTTTCATGCATTTTAAAAACATATCATTACTTAGTTTTACTGCGTAGGCAGACTTGGGCCAATGTGAATTAGAAGAGACAAGATTCCCAGCAATTGTGTTTCTCCTAGAGTTAGAGTGCTCTAGAGTAATTTTTAGTGGGGACTCACACATGAGACTGACACACAATGGTGGTGGTACCAGAGTCTGTCAGGTGGCTATGATTTTAGAAACATTCCTTCAGATATCGTGGCCTCATCCTCAAAATACCGTCAAATCTGCTGATACTTGGTCTTCACTTCGCCAAATCTCTTTTGGTGGTTCTGCAAAACTGATGCAGAGTAACCTCCAGAGGAAAGCAGAGATCTGGAGGGAGGCTATGTTCGGAAATCCAAATTGCTTGAGGTAAAGCAGACACGGAACTGTTCCTACTGACGCTCATCTTCAGAGGTTTCATTCTAGCACTTGTGTTTCACCTTATTGAACTTGTTTAAACAAGTCTGTCACAGAACCTTTTTTCCTAGTGACATTTTAGCTCTTCCTAAGGAAATAGACTTGTCATGGAATTACATCACTGCTATTAATTATTACACCTCTCACTTTTCCTTTCTGGGGCATGCCGTTTGAACAACAGCGCCACATTAGAAGAGCAGACACCTTGACTGAAGTGTGCAGCAGCCCAATGCAGCTTTCAGATGTTACTATCTAATATTATCAAGCAAAAATGTCTCAATTTATTTGATGTACATAATTATATTTACTATGCAAACCAATAAGCAAAGCAGTAATTACTGCCAGAATGAGTAGTAATATGACTTTATTTTTGTTTGATTCTATTTCCAGTTCCTTTAGTTATCTTTTATGAGGTTGTGCATCTTCCACATTGGTACTCCTGTATTTTGAGGCTGCATTTCCACTGTGGTGGTTTTACTTGTAACCTTTCTCTCTTTCTGTCTCTCTCTTTCTCCCTCCCTTCCCTTCTCCCTTCCCTTCTCTTCTTTTCTTTGGCTGTTTTTCTGGCCGTACTTTGCCAGCTGTGCACAACCATTCCATTTCTGAACTGTCTGTTCTGTTTAAATGTCAATAACTGGCGGTACGTTCACTTTTGCCTCTTCTCAGCCTCGTGTCAGTGAGGTTCTCTTCGTGTTGTGATTATGCAGGAGTCTCAAAGTCTGCAGCCTCACACCGTTATAATCATTCCCTGCCCACCCCAGTTGCTACTTTGGCATAGCTCCGTGTGCTTTAGGTTTTTCCCAGAAAGCACATAGTACGGATTCCTTCTATCAGCTCATTTGAAGGTGCAGGGGAATTGCCTCACCCTTGGAGAGCACAAGGACACAGCCAAACAGTACGAGGTACGTTTTCAAAGTGGCACTTAGGAATTACACATCTCATTAGAAAATAATTGAGATTTGTCGGCACAACTCACTCGCTCCTTGGAAAATGTTCCCCCATGAAACCTGTAATTTGCTGAAGTTAAAAGAGGGCAAACTATGTTAGTGTGCTTCTTAATTTTAGTGAGAGCATATGTATGTACCTGGAAGTTCTGAATCAGCTTTAATCCTGGGTAAATGCTCTGACTCCTTTGTCACTGCTGCTTACCCTGGCCTGTTGCACATGGAGATGGTGTGGATTCCTTCTCTTATAGCATGAAGTCACATTGAGGAAAATTGTAGGTCTTCTGCCCTGTACTCAACTGTACCTAAAGCAATGCAGAAAGACTTCGTCTTTTTTTATTGCACTGCCTGGCCCAGTGCAGAAAATTAAGGAAAAGTTGAGGCTTGGAGGAGATAAGGAGCTTCCTACTGCATAAACTGAAAACCAAACAAACTCTCTAGGGCATTATACCAGGAAGGAAACACTCTGAAGTATTCAAAAGGCTCATTGATCAGTGCTCCCCTACAAAGCAGTTTTTCTGTGTCTGAGCTCCTGCTGGTCATTGAGGTTCTTCTAAATCTCTCAGGGCCAAATACTCCCATCTCCAGCACCAGGTAAAGTCCTGGTGACTTCTGCAATTACCTATTAACCAGGATGCTAGGGGGCAAGATGTGATTTCCTGTGTTCGTAACTAATGAAAGGGTGTGAAGTTTCCATTTTCCACCTGAGACTGCTGAATGCTGAGGCACAGACTCTCCCAGCACAATCTGCTTGGTGCTCACACTGAGTGGGCTCACCTCATGGGCAGCAGCCCAAGGAATTTTAAATCCTGTTCTCACATTCATTCTGGACCATGCCTCCCGCGTTTCTCTACAGCAAGGTATCAATTCCCATGTAACAGCTTGAACAGGTTCTTTGTCAATTCTTGTGGCTGTTGTATCACCCAAGAGAAATCACTTATGCATACTGCTTTAGAGCGTTAACTTGAACAGAGATGAGCTTCTAAACTGGTGTCATCGTAAAGGAAAAAGCAGCAGCATTGATTCTTGATACTATATACAGAAATATTAAAGAATGATGAAAAAGATAAGCTAAACAAGATTTTTTAATATTTCCTGGTGGGCTGAGTGACTGTATGGGGGAGGTGTTCTCTGATCCTTTCCATTGGGAAAGGCTCTTGGGCTCGTATCATTATCCTTGCTTGTGTACATCACTTGGTCCTAGTTACACTGAAAATAGCTGTGCTTTGGGGTTCCACGGGTGCCTGCTGGCACAGTGCTCCTTCACCTCAGACTGGTGGTGACCTCAGTTATCATACCTCACATGTCAATGAGCCTCAATTAGTATATGTTGTGTGCTACCCACATTCCTTCTAGAATTTGACTTTATTGCTAATTAATATGATGACAGAATCAAACCTCAGAATAGTCCACCTAAGGAGGAAGCTCTAAGGAGAAGCTTCATGTGGAATGCTAAATCCTTGTGACCTAAAAGGTAAGAGAGCCCTGCATCCATATGCAGCATCATGCCTTGATTTTAAAAATTGCAATTCTTAGTAAGATAACCTTGTTTTCTACTGTTGCTTGTAGCATTGAAATACTGCTGTGCGAACATAGTAACATTGAGAAAGGTGGTGTATACTTATAAATATATACACATACATAAAGCATTAATCTGTATTCTCTGGAAAGATTATTTCTTTTCCCCAGTGGGGATACACAGCCCTCACACTCCTTCGATGTGAGTTGATAGGTAGAGCTATGCATGATGCAGCAAGCTGAGAAAAACATCGTAAAAATGAATTATAGCATCTACGAAGAGACATGGTGAAGGGAGATTAACTTCACATCAGCATATAAATTGACACACAGCAGAAATGCATTTCATGGGGCTTGGCATGTATCTGAGTAAGTGGGACAGCCATCTCAAAATATAAATAAATACAAGACAATTGTATATGAAAGATGCATTTCAGAAACACTGGAATTCACCCTATACCTGCTCTTTTCTGTCAGCATTTGATACTTTTTGGCAACAGTAAGTACTGAAATTTATATAACCTCTTTATTAGGCATTTCTTAGAATTTCTTAAAGTGATCATCTTAACAGAGACAGGCAGCCACCCTCTTTGGGTAACTGAGCTTCTCTCTCTGTTTTCCTTCTCCTTCTGCCTGATTCATTCTCCTTTAGAAATAGAGTGGACTATGAGAGTGCAGAGAATTTATAAGAGAGCTTTTCAGCTTCAAACTTTGTTCAGCTTTTTCTAACAGAATCCTTTGTTAGGATCCAGCATCCTAACATATGCTTCTTTTTTTTGAAAATAAAAATCAAAACCTCTTGACTGTCACAAAAGGAGTGAGAAAGTGTAGGTTTTGATATGTGTGCTTGTACCCAGACTGCAGAGGGGTAGGATGATGGCAATATGCTTAAAGCAAACCAGAGTTAAAGAAAGTACAACGGTTTGATTCCATTTGGGATCAGGCAGTTTAGAAACATGGTAGCCCTCTTTATTCGTCCACTGATTTCTCTTGTGTTTGCTTTCTTTGTAATCTGTTTGTTTTCTCTTTACTACCTGTCAAAATGAAGGTCCTATGCTAAAAATACGTGGGCTGTAACGGTTCTGCTTTGGATGAAAGTCTGTGTGCCTGTTCTAAAAACACTTCTTTAGAAAAGCTCTTTCCTTCTGAACCACCTCACTACTTGTGAAATGAAGCTTAATTGCTTAAGTCTGGCTGCTGCTGCTTTATGTACTTTGATGGAAGGATGTGAAAATACTTGCTGCTTAAAAGTGAGAAGTGCCCCAGCTGATTGACCTTTGCTCCTGGTGAATCTTTTCTACTCCTACAGAAGAGGAGAAAAGCATATTAGTTTTGCAAATGTAGTAGCCTTTCCAGTCATTTATTGGTGACCTCTATGCAGGGGTAGCTGAAGTTGTGAAGTCGAAAACACAGGAGACACAAAGTGCTGCCTAAGACGTGTCAATGGGCTAACAAGTGGGTTATGCCCCCAGTCCTCCCAGCAGTGAATGATCCACTGGTGCCATTCACCCTGCTCGGCAGCCACAGCAGTGGAAGCTGCGGTCTCCTGCAGAAGAGCATCAACTTCAGCTCTGCTTCAACTCCTTGTCAGTGGCACACTGAAGTCATAGATCTGCTATTCTAAAAATGCACAGGTGTTTTAATCTTTAAACCACCGCTAAATAATTCTTAAGTGCTTACTGAACTACAAGAATGATAAGGAAACTGTGAGCCATCCCCACCTCTTCTGTGGCTACCAAAAAGTGACCGTAGTTGTAGAGGCTGGAAGGAGAGGAAAGCCCTGCTGCTCTTCCAAAATCTCTTATTGAGAAATATATGTGGTATATTGGAGAGATGTCTCTTAGTGTCACAGTATGTAGTCGTATCATGAGTGCCCTGAGATACATGAATGGAGTTAAAAAATGAGTTTGGTGGATTTTGTGCTATCTTTAAGAAAATGGCCTTGTTTCACAGGTAGGGAGAAATGTTATCAGTTTCCTCGAGATGAATATGAAGAAACTAGGAAAACTGAAAAAAAATTAAAAATAGGTACTTATGCTGTGCCAGTGGTCAGAGGTTGATCCACAGTTTTGTGGAAGGGGGATTTTTCTGCGGTGTGTTTGCACTCACTGTGTCTCCTTCACCTTCAGCCCTGCTCTGGCAGCGCTCCCTTCACATGTCCTGGAAATGCTCAGGCTCTGTGCTCCTAAGGGTAAATATCCTGCCTTTAGTCACACTGCAGTGTTTTGTTGTCTAAGGGGGTATTGGTTTTTCCAATTTCCAGCAGAACTTGTTTCTTGAGTTATGTTTAGGTTATCTTTTGGTCCATAACTGAACTCTACAAATGCTCTCAAGTAGTCGGGCTTTTACAAAGAAATAACAATTAATATAGCAGACTACAATATGAAGGTGGTTTTTCCAGTTATAAAGCAGTTTCCTTTCTTTATTGGACAAATAGATGGGCAGGAGGAACAGTACTGTGAGAGCTAAGGCTTTTTGGCAGAATGTTTTATGCTTATATGCTTGAATTAATGGCTGTATGTTTTTTATGACTGACTTTTTATCAATGAAATTAGGAAAATTATAAAAATTATCACACATGCTACTTCAAGGGTACTTCTTGTGTTTTGCTGTCATTTTGGTCATATATTCTGATACCACATTCTTTGCTGCAGAGTCAAGTCCCAGGTTAGCTCAAGCAAATGCTCTCTAAACCCACAGTGGCCACTGCTCTGTGACATTCCAATGGCAGGAAATCCCATGAAAGGTGCAGTCTGCCTTCTGCTCTCATGGTTCATATGGGACCATGTTTAGCCCAGATAGGTCACAAATTAGACCTAAAGCTCATACTGAAATATTTATTGTTTTATTCTTTAAAATGTTAAAACTTTAAATGTTAAAACAACAAAGAACAATCAAGTGCAAAGTGCCATGCAATTGGTAAAGTGTGCTGATCCTTGTCCCAGTGATTTTCTTCAGTCTCCTTATGTCAAAGAAAGCGTACAGCAATGATTGTGTTTGTGAGCAATGCAAGAACCCCATCCACCTCTAGATCCAGATGCAGATACGTAGAAATCTGTCTCGTATCCACGCTGCACTCGTTCTCTGCACCATGTCTGATGTTTTTCCAGCTAGCACAGAACGAACACCCCTGCTCCAACAGAGCCTGTCTGAAACACCTGGTTGCACTGTTAACCATGTGCACTCCCTAGGAATTTGTTAATAACGCAGTCCTTTCGAACTGTGGTATTTCTGATGCATAAAAAATGCTTTAAGTAAGACGTTAATACTTTCTTTACCTGATTTTTAAAGTACGGAACACCCAGGTGCCACAACACGTTACAGAATACATTGGTTTGGTATGTTTTAATACTACCACAGCTGGAAAGCAAACTAAGCTCAGTTGTTATGCTTGTTTCACTATAAACTTCTCAGGGGGAAAAAAACAACAAACCAAACCAACAAAAGCCAAAAACCCCCCAAAGCCAATAAAAAACCCAACAAAACAAAATAAAAACCACAAACCACCAAACTGAATTCGTAGTTAAGGGAAACCTGTGACAAATGTAGTGCTTTTAAGAATTAGTTTTTCTTTTTTAAAAGGCAAAGATTATCTCAGAAGAGAATTCGAATCTGATGCTTGCAGTCATAGAGTATGGAGTAGTTTCACCGGCTGCTAAGTCTAAAGACATGAAACAGGCCAGAGCAAACATTTAATCCTGCAACTTCTTGTTGATTAGAGTGTATCCCATGCATATCACTGCACCACAATAAGGGTTTCTTCTAGGGAATGTGTACCAAAGGGTGCAATCATGGTGTAATCAACCTTTCTGAGCTGTTCCAACCCAAGCAAGACAAAGGAATAAACTCTCTTCTCAAGAGGAGCGAGGAGCAGGAGTCACCTCCCTGGCCAGTCTGACTTGGTGCACCCCAAAGGTGCCATGTAAAGCAGAGCAGCTTGTCTGGTGTCCCCCCACAAAGGACCAACACAAACCATCTACCGGGCATCTCTAGGAGGTGGAGTTTGGGAGACAGAACACTCAGCTCTGCAAGGAAGGAAAAGCCAAGTACTTCAGTAAACCTATAGTTACTACAGTGAGAAATAAGAACCAGAATTAACAAATCCACCGAAAGCTACTGTCCAACTAAAAATAACCCTCCCTGTCACTAGCCTAGTGGATAATTATACAAGTGTTGGAGATGTCATTACTAGAATTAGTTTGGGAAATTTCATTTAATAGAAAAAGAGTCTCCCTGGTGCCAGTGGCTGGGGGTGTTTGGAGGGGCAGGGAAATTCCCCATCCCTGCCTCCACACCCCTTGGTGCTTTGCTGGCTGCCAGGGGAGAGCCCCAGGGACAGCTCTGGTGTTACAACCCCAGCCACATCATGCAGCATTACTCCATGGCATAAATTGCATTTGCTAGCATGGATGTCTTGTGAGAAATAGTGTACTGGCACTCTACAAATCTGAGTACAATATTCTCTATATTTAGTTGGTTAAATATAGCAGTAAAGTCAACTGGGAAATCTTAAGCTCCATTATGGAGAGCAGAGATATTAAGCAGCCACACAGCTGTGACATATAAAATGGTGATACGCTCACCCGTTGTACCTTGGTGTCGTTTGCTCAGATACTGACATTTACAGAAAAACCACAGTGTTCATCTGTTTGTTCATATGATCTTGTTATTGAAAGTGCACCTTGACAAATCCTCTATCAAGCAAAAGTGTTGATCCGTAGGATGCTGGACACCCTGGCCAGGGACTCCAGGAACTTCTTCTGTCCATATGTCTCAGTCACAGAAATTTGGCATGCTATAAAAGACTGAGCAGGACTCTGGCTAAGGACTCAGGATATTGTTGATTTCCTTGAGGACAGACACAATCGGGATGTTTCTGCAGTGTGTGTATTTGACAAATAAAAGGCACAGGGGTGTTTAAGTTACAGGCTGAGGTACTTAATGCCTTCTTTGCCTCAGTCTCTAGTAGGAAAATCAGCAGTACTCTGGGTACCCAGTCCCCTGAGCAGGAAGACAGGGATGAGAAGCACAGTGAAGCCCCCATAATCCATGAAGAGGTGGTTAGAGACCTCCTACACCACTGAGACATACACAAGTCTATGGGGCCAGATGGGATCCACCCCAGGGTCCTGAGGGAGCTGGCAGAAGTGCTCGCCAAGCCACTTTCCATCAT
>NW_010193269.1:44748-45235 GCF_000695765.1 Mesitornis unicolor
GGTCCCAGTCGACTGGAGGCTTGCAAACATGACACCCATCTACAAGAAGGGCTGGAAGGAAGACCCAGGGAACTCCAGAGCTGTCAGTCTGACCTCGGTGCCAGGGAAGGTGATGGAACAAATCATCCTGAGTGCAGCACACGGCACATGCAGGACAACCACGAGATCAGGCCCAGTCAGCATGGGTTCAGGAAGGGCAGGTCCTGCTTGACTGATCTTATCTCCTTTTATGACGAGATGACCTGCTTGGTGGATGAGAAAAGGGCAGTGGATGTTGTGTACCTGGACTTTAGCAAGGTCCTTGCTCCTTGCATCTCCCACAGCATCCTCCTGGAGAAGCTGGCTGCACATAGCATGGACAGGCATACACTTCACTGGGTAAAACACTGGCTGCATGGCTGGGCCCAAAGAACTGGGGTGAATGGAGTAAAATTCATCTGATGGCCAGTCACGAGTGATGTTCCCCAGGGCTCTGTTTTGGGGCCAG
>NW_010193269.1:45628-45850 GCF_000695765.1 Mesitornis unicolor
GGCGCTGGTGAGGCTGCACCTCGAATCCTGTCTTCACTTTTGGGCCCTTCACTACAAGAGGGACATTGAGGGGCTGGAGCTTGTCCAGAGAAGGGAAACAAAGCTGGTGAAGGGTTTAGAGCACAGGTCTTATGAGGAATGCTTGAGGGAGTTGGGGTTGTGTAGTCTGGAGAAGAGGAGAGTGAGGGGACACCTTATTGCCCTCTACAGCTGCCTGAAAGG
>NW_010193270.1:0-1389 GCF_000695765.1 Mesitornis unicolor
ACTTAGTGTCATCTGCAAAATTACTGAGGGAACACTTAATCCCCTCATCCAGATCATTTATAAAGATTGTTAATCAGGACTGGCCTCAAAACAGAGCCCTGGGGAGCGCCGCTTGTGACTGGTCGCCAACTGGATTCTTCTTAATGAAGAAGTTGAAAGCATTCTAAATCACATTTTTGTCTAAAAAATAGCGTGTCATAAAATACACCACTTCCTAATATGCAAACCAGAGCAATCTCCACTCAGGTATGTTAATATCAGTCTTACTGAAACAATGTCACTGAGGTAGGATTTTAGCTCTTTTGAGGAAGTGGTGTAAATGTACAGGGGGATATGTATTCTGTAACCCGGTAACTTTAGGATGTGAAACATTCTTGGGTTTCCATATGCGAATGAAACAGAACTTGCCAAATATGCTTAACAGAAGTGAGTATGTCTTATGACATGAATTCCTGCTCAGAAAAATCAGACCTGCAGTTCTTCTTATGCTTTCTCTCCTATCACACACATATACATACACGTATACAATTTAGAAGTGACTAGGAAACTTGGGACCTCAGCAATCTTTTGGCTGTAATTTTAATCCAAAATTATACAGCTTCATGAAAATTTTGACTTGATTATAACAGTAAATTTCAGCAAAAATGCATTTTCCCAGAAATATTTCAGCCAGCTTCCAGGACAGTAACAGTGTTCATTGTCTCTAACAAATTATTTGGAACAATAGCTTTCTTTTGTTGTTGTTGTTGTTGTTATTATTTTTTGAAATCTGTTCTTCTACAAAAGGTACATCAGGTTAAATTATAAAAGGGACTTTTTAATTCTGTCCATTCATCAAATCCATGAAAGCTCTTCACAAAAACTATTTGTCTTTGGCAGGGAACGCTGACTGGCAAACTCTTAGCTTACAGGGAAGATTTTATAAATACCTTACAGCCATATTGTGGAATCATTCATTACAAGAGATGACTGAAAGTCGTTCCTGGAATTACAGAGATTCTATTACACTATTTAACCATTCCACTGAGTCATTATATAAAATGCCAAAAAGTGTCAGGTATTTCATGAAATGGCTGGTGTCAGTGCTTTAGTCATTTTATGAAACTTAGCATTATGACATTCTATATACTACTGCTGTGAAAAATCAATTTTTTCTATGGGAAACAATGTCCTATCAAAGTCCCACTGATATAAATAAGAAGACATATTTGTCATACACTCCTCACAACCCCTCAGCTGCTTCAGGCCTCAGGCAGAGCGCCTTTTCTCACTTCACTCAGACAGACAGACCTCCTCCACTTTTGCACTTGTATTCCTGGGTGGTTATCTCTCATTTAGAGAATGAAGGAAAATCATGGGGAATTACTTTTATTTTATTTTATTTTATTT
>NW_010193271.1:0-1119 GCF_000695765.1 Mesitornis unicolor
GGAGGCTGGGCCGGAACCCCCACGCAGTGATCGGGCTCCTCACCCCTTCCACACCCCACTTGCCACTCCGGGCAGGGAAAAGGACTCTGGTAGCCCAAGCCTGGAACATCTGGGGCTCACCGTGACCAGCACCGTGTGTGGGAAATGTCCTTACCCAGGACCATGTTCTGCTCTGGGAAGGTTCCCATCTCCTGCTCTCCCTGAGCCTTCCTAGACTCCGTATTTCATCTCCTTCAGCACGGGTGGTGCCCACAGTGGCACAGGCGGTGCCCTCCTCACCATTCCGAAGTACCACTCCTAACACATGCAGGACATGTGGCATCCCCCATGCACCCATGAACGGTGGGAGCGTACGGACCAGGCCAGGGAACGCCATCCGAGGCAGGCACACCATGTGGGCTTCCCTTCAGCCTCGTTAAAGTTTGGCAACGCATTTGATGAGCCATGCCAGCACTAGGCATCAGGAGCTCCTGGGCACCTCCAGCCCAGGGGACAGTGGCAGCTCTTTTGGTGGAAGGTGAGCGCTGGGCACCACACTCCTCCTTGGAGCATCCTGGGGCAATTTAGTCTTTCTAGATTACTTTCTGTGCTTGCCAGGGCTGAGAGGGGACATTTTAATGCAGTCACCATTTGCTTTGAGGCTTCCTTGTCTCAAAGGCTGGGTCCCTTTGCTCCCGCAATGCCACTTGGAGCTGACCCACAGCCATGGGGCTGCCCCAGGCTCCAAGGGGTGACAGTAGGTTGCTCCCATGCATCGCATGGGCTGTGTGAGATGGCTGTGCCCACTCTGCTGTGCCAAGGGCTGTCCTGCTGCCACCTGAGCCCCCCCGCTGCCGGGGAGGGCAGGGGAGCCGTCACCACTGACTCACTGGTGGCTCTAATTCCCTTCCAGATTAGCGCGTGGAGCAATTTGTCTTTTTATGAATGGCTTTATAGCAAGAGACTGAATCACATCCTGACACTTCTTTTTAGTTCAGTGCCAGGCACTGCTGTGACATTGCCACCCTTCTCCCATCCGGCAGCCACCTGGGGCATCATTGGCCTTGGGTCTGGGTAGTGAGAGGTGGCTGCGGCTCACGAGCGCTTGCCAGGCCTCTCAGGCCCTGCTCAGCTCACCCG
>NW_010193271.1:1150-2628 GCF_000695765.1 Mesitornis unicolor
GCACCTGTGGCTCGGATGCTCCCAGTATGGCCCATCCCCACCAGGATAGGGGCATCTGTGTGGCATGAGAGGAGAAATGCCGTCCCCTGCATCACGGGAGCCCAGCAAGGCAGGGCAGGCTGGATGGGTGCTGGATGAGCGCTCAGCCCAGTTGCTGTGGGCCTGAGAACGGAGTGGTGCAGGGCAGGAGAGCTCCGCCAGGAACAGGTACAGAGATGGGGCAGAGCTGGTGCGCTCCCTATGCTGCTGCAAAAGCAGGACACGGGCTGGCGAAAGCCTCCGCAGCCTTCCTCATAAGGGATGGGGCAGGTCCAGCTTTGTCCCTTCCCATAGCACCCACACAGGGCACCTGATTCCGCATGTCCCCTGCCTGCCCTTGCAATGCCATCCCCCAGCTGCAGCTCTCTGGCTCCTGCAGCCTCCCGCTCCCAGCATTTTGAGCTGCGCCTCCGAGCTCTCCTCCATCTCGCCCTATTTATAGCTCGGGGCTGTTTCTAGGTCAGGCGTGAGGCACCAGTGCCTGGAGTCCCTGCCCAGGGACCGCGGGGGGCTGCAGGGACGGCTTCACATGGCCCCACATGCGGCTCACCTCCAAGTGTCACTGCCCCAGCGTTGGAAGATGCGGCTGTGCCGTGCCCCAGGTACACAGAGGCTGAGCTGTCGGAGCTGCAGCAAGGCTCTGTGTGGCTCTGTGGGGCTTGACAGGGCTCCATGGGGTCCTGTGAGGCTCCATGGCTCATTTTGCGGCTGCCAAGCCAAGGACAGCACATCACCGGCATATGGGTCATGCACAGATTGAAAAATAGTAGCACCAACAGCACCAGTCGGTGTTTGCATTGAGCTCATGGTCTTCAAAGCACTTAGAGAATATTAATAACTAATTAAGGTTAGCAAGATGAAAGAAGCTGGATCAAACATTTATCACCTAGCTTAATCCGTGCCATCGGCTGCCAAGCCAAGGACAGCACATCACCGGCATATGGGTCATGCACAGATTGAAAAATAGTAGCACCAACAGCACCAGTCGGTGTTTGCATTGAGCTCATGGTCTTCAAAGCACTTAGAGAATATTAATAACTAATTAAGGTTAGCAAGATGAAAGAAGCTGGATCAAACATTTATCACCTAGCTTAATCCGTGCCATGAGTCCACAGCTCCCCAAGGGACCAAGGATGCCCCCGGGATTTCTGCTTGGAAAGGAAGGACCCCAGGGGATGCACTCGGATGGGGCAGGCAGTGGGAAATGACCCAAAAAGCCTCCAATATTTCTAGCAAGTCAAATCTTCTCCAAGGTCACTCATTCCTTTGCCATTGCTCAGTCCCCCCCGCAGCCGAGTGGGAGCCGAGGGGCCGCACAGTGCGTGGGATAGGGTGCCACAGCCACTCGCAGCTTGCCACGCTCCGGTGCCATGAGCTAAAACCCGCCTGGAGATGCTGGCGGGGATGCTGGGAAGGAGCAGGCGGGGAGGGAAGGAGGG
>NW_010193271.1:2831-3037 GCF_000695765.1 Mesitornis unicolor
CCGCTGCCGTCCCCTCGCCCAGCGCCCCTCCATTGCCAGCCCAGGGTGCACGACCCATGCTTGGGCGTTGCGTGCCCCCTCAGCACCGGGGACGGCACCCAGGCCAGGGGATTTCAAAGAGAAAGGCGGAAGCTGCTTCCCGGAACGCTGGAGTATGCGGTTAACTGGCCTCCACCTCGGTGGTCCCCCCACATTCAGTGCTGCCA
>NW_010193271.1:3483-3697 GCF_000695765.1 Mesitornis unicolor
CCCACCCTCCATCTGGGTCTGAAGCCGCAGAGGTATCTGAGTCACTGCCTGGGGCCACAGCACAGCTGTGCTTACAGCTCCAACTTGCAGCATTTCCCATCCCATCACCAGCCGGAGCCAAAGGAGCAAGCGGGATTAAACTGGGAGTACTGGGAGAGCCACAGGGCCTGATCTAGCACCCCAGCACCCTCAGCAAACCTGGCACCGTCCAGCA
>NW_010193271.1:3735-4584 GCF_000695765.1 Mesitornis unicolor
ACCATCTAGCGAGGCTGCGGGGACAGGCACGCTGCCACCAGCACCCACGTGTGTGGGCCCACACGCTGCCTCAGGAGCAGGGTGACGGACCCAGGGATGGGCAGTGGGGGCGATGGCAGAGAGAGGGGCACCCGGTGGGTCCCTCTGCCAGCACCCCCTACATCTAATCCTGGGGGCAGCCTGCCCTGGTAGCGGCTGTGCCGGTGGTGGCAGGCGATGACAGCTCTGTCTCCACAGGCTGGAGGCAGGCCCAGGGAAAGGCTGTTGGGGACAGGCTGGTGACAACTGGGGGAACGTCTGGGGACAGGACACCCACTCAGCACAGCCCACCTTGAAAAGGGGCAGGAGAGGGAGAAGTCTCTGGGGACAAGCCAGGGGTGTCCATCCCTTGCCACCCCCTGCGCAGGGAGGGGTGATCCCCATGGCCACCATGCAGGTCCTCAGGACACCATGCTGCCACTCGAGGTGCTCCCCTCCCTGGCTGAGGACACCAAACTCATGCCACCCGTGGCACCTATGGCCCAGCACAGGCTGGATGCAGCCGGACGGCTCCAACCCCAGGTTGGGCTGTGAGGCGGGAGCCCCCAGGATGCTCCATGCCCCTCTCTGGCCACCAGCACACAGACACCCAAGGTCCCTCTCCCACCACTGGTGCCCCAGTCCCCTCACACCTCCTGGTGCCTTCCCAGCCAGCACCGAGCTCGTGGGCAGCAACTCATGGGAACTGTGGCTCAAAAAAAATGTGATTTACACCAAAACAAATTCTACAGCTTCTTGCATGCTGAGAGGAAGGACAGACTGCCGAGACTGGCATGCGCCCACAGCCCAGCCGACAGCCAGCCGCCGGGA
>NW_010193271.1:4646-11830 GCF_000695765.1 Mesitornis unicolor
TGGCGCGGGGAATGGGGGCGGGGGACAGGAGCGGGCAGTGGCTTGGTGCCACAGAGGAGCAGTTGGGCACAACATGTGCCGGCGTTCACAGCTCACATCCCTGCCGACTGCCTGGCTAATTCCGGCACTGGCACATTCACCTTGGCTGCCGCTCAGCAGCACGGATGGGAGAGGAACTTTAGGGGAGGAGGAAGGTGAGCACCAGTGCCACTGCTGAGGGGGCCAAGCCTTGGGGAGCCTCGTGGCTCTTTTCAGGGACCCCCAACTGCCCTGGCACCCTGACACCTACAGCCAGCCCCTGTGCCAGCAAGTCCCTGGGAGCAGAGCCCAGCCCAGGACTGGATTCAGGTGATCAGGAGTGAGTGGGATGGCTCCAGGATGCTCCACATTCATGCACCGCTGCCAACAGCCCCTCTCCCATGGGCACCTCGGCACCACTAGGCTCGGCACAGCACAGCATGGGACACCCACCCCATGGCCTGGAGAGCTGCTGCTGGGGAAACCCATGCCCAATGCACACACGTGCTGAGCACGCAGCCTCTCCCGGCCCCGCACAGCACTGAGCCCCGGTCTCCTCCAGCCAGGAGGGGATGCACCTGCTCCAAGAGAAACTTCAGCATGGCCCATGCAGGCGGCTCTTGCGCCAGGCACCATCCCTCAGCCCAGCTCAGTGCCGTGCTTCCATGCCTGTCACAAGCTTGCAGCATGTCCCACCAGTGGCTGCTGCCCAGCCAGGCACCACAGCACTCACCTGTGCAGGTGCAGGGGCTGCAGCTCCTCTTTCTGAAAGCAGATGAAGCAGAAGGAATCCATAGCTCAGCTCCAGTGGCTGCTGTGCCTGGGCAAGGGGGACCACAGGCCAAGCAGCTCCGGAGGGGTGTTGACATCTTCCTCCTCCTCTTGCCAGTGCCGCTGGTGGCCAGAGGCTCAGGCTTGCCCACCCAGGGCCATGGTGCCAGGGAGCCCTTCACATGGCCAGGCTGAGTGCTCAGGCTGGCTGCTTACCGGCAGCACCAGGCTGTGCCATGTCCTGCATCACCCTTGCTTCGGGGCTGGCAATGTCCAATGCCACCCTGTCACCCATTGCGCAGCCTGGCTGGAGGTGGCACCAGTCCTCAGGGGGTGTGGACAGGGACCTGGGCTGGCATCGCCCAAGCTGAGGGGTCCAGCAGAGCAGGATGAGGCCCCGGACAAACCCTGTGGTGCTTCAGAGGCCAGGGGAAACGTCTGCCCCTCTCCAGCACCCACTGCCCATGTGGCACCAGATGGCCGCAAACGCAGAGGATGGCACCCACAGCACTGCTGGGAAAGTGTCCCCTGCACAGGGGCTTGCAGCAGGCAGAGTCTAGCAGGGTCTGGCAGGATCCAGCAGGGTCTGGCAGGATCCAGCAGGGTCCAGCTGGATCTGGCAGGGTCTGGCAGGGTCCAGAAGGATTTGGCAGGCAGGCAGCTGGGCTGGAAGTCCTGCACGCTCACGAAGGAAAGTTGTGCGGTCGGCAGGCTGCGGCTCGGCAGAGCTGGTCTCACTGGCAGAGCAGCCGCTCGCTCTGACAGCTAAACCAGTGTGCGAGTATTAATAGCTCCAGATTCATGCGGTGAGGCTGGGAAGTTAACTCCTCTGCTGCCGCCGCCAGCCCTGCCCAGGCTCCAGCTGCCCTCTCCCAGCTCTGGGCTTCTGTCTTGGGGCTTGCCAGTGCCACAGCTGAGACCTGGCAAACTCAGCTCGCCCACCTGGCGTGATGGGTGTCACCAAGAGACCTGTGTCTCCTGGCACCCTGTCTTTCCCCTTCGCCAGGCTCTGCCCTGGCCAGCCCTTGGCATGGGGCACATGGCACAACCAGGGAGGGGATTTCTCTTAGCCTGGGTGCCCGTGGGTGCCCTGCGCCCTGCCTATGGTGGAGAAGGTGGCCCCGGAGCCATTCCTGGGGGGCTGCTCCCCATGGCGTGGCATGACAGGAGCATCATAGTGCCTTGTCAGGGGTGTCCATGCCCCACAAAATGTGTACCTGCCCCACAGTGTGTGCCCCTGCCCCACAAATGGTGTCCCTACCCCACGAATGGCATCTTTGCCCCACAGTGGATGACCCTGCCCCACAAGGGGGTGGCTCTGCATCATTGGTCCAAGCCAGGGCAGCCACGCCAGAAATGTCTGGCCATCCCCAGGGACAAGCCAGGCCACCTTGGGGGCAGCTCAGGGTGCAGTGTGGGTCCCCCAGATCCCTGACACCAAGAGCTTTGCTGGTCCCCTGCCCTCCCCTGCATCCAGAGCCTGGGGGCAGAAGCAAAGGCCATGTCCTTTGGAGGCAGCAGTGGGAGGGCACAGAGAGGCTTCCCCAGCCTGACCACCGGCTTCATCATCTCTCACCATGAATTATTCAGCGTGTGGCTCTGCTTGCAGTGCATCTGCTCCTGCCACACCCCCTCTAATGGCAAAAATCGATGGGTTTTTAATTTCTTATGGCCAGAAAGCTCCTGGCTGTGCTGCTTGTGGGTCCTGTCCTCACTGCAGAGCTGCCCTAGGAGAGCAGAGACCCAACCTGGAGGGTGGTTTATCCCAAGCTCCTTTCTATAACCTTCTCCCAAGTGTCTAGAAGGGTGCTGTGCGAGATGGTCCCACACATGAGGCCGTGAGGTGCCTGTGCTTTGCAGCTCTGGTGGGATTCAGTCGCCCGTGCTGGTTCTGATCTGGGATGGTCCAGATCCTCCAGCAGCCGTGCTAGGCGAGCGCAGGTGGCCCAAGGCCAGGAGCAACAGGAGCTTCATGATTCAGAACAGGGCTCTTCCTCGAGCCATCCGCTTCCATCAGCTGTTTCGAACCTGAGCATTTCTCTTGCTGTTAAGCCAAGTCCGTTACCCCAAGGCACTTTGACAACCCCCTTTGAGAACTCTGCAGGGCACTCACTGGAGACCCACAGCAAACAGGGGCTGGGGGATGGCTGGTGCTGCAGGGTTGGGAGAGCAGGGCCCTTTCTCATGCTCCTTGGGGCGGTTTGCACCAATGGAGCCCTGGGACAGTGAAAACCTCCTTGTGGGCTGTGCCTATGAGCAAAGCTTGCTGTTTACTGGTTGCCTACATACACTGGGCTTTTTGCGTGGGCTGGGGGCATTGGCAGGGGCACAGGGTGAAGCTGGTGGGCAGTTAGGGCTGGGGACTAGTCCTGCAGGGCACAGGGAATCACAGGGCTGCAGACGAGGATGGTTGCCCATCCCAGAGGTGAGGTGGCAGCAGGCAGGGCTGCAGGCAGCATCAGCTGTGGGCCGGCCATATTGCAACTGGTGGCCTGGCTGCCCTTGCTGCCTGGGCTGATGGGGGGTGGCATCTTCCTGTGCCCCCCTGCCAACGTGAAGAGCTGGCAGGGACATCTGTCTGGGATGATGGGGCTGTGCAGGGTGTTTGCTGCTGCCATGCTGGTCCTTGGGAGCTGGGAGAAGCACCAGCATCCCGCAGGCATCCAGCAGCAGGGGAGCTCCTCTCCAGCCCATGCAGAGCTGGGGGGTACCCCCACCACAGCCAGACTCCCATGGTCCCCCATGTCCCTCGGGTGCAGCGTCAGGGCCCTGGCACCCACCCAGGCACCCACTCACCAGTAATACACTGCAAGGAGCAACAAAAAAATGTTAAAATTTAATGCCTCAGCTAATGGGCTGAGCAGATAGGAGCAGAAACCCAGAGAAAAAGGGCTGCTCTCCCACAGAAGGGAAGAGGCGAGCGTGCCCAGCCCCAGGGAGCCCCTAATGGCTTCTGGCATCACAGCCACCACCATTCCATGCTTCCTGGAAGAAGGGGAGACCTTGTCGGTCCGTGGCGGCGCCTGGCTGGTGGGACCCCGCTCCCTCCTCGCCTCACCCAACTCAATAAAAACCCATTAGCTGCCTCCCACTGCCCACTGAAGTGCAGAACCAAGGGGCTTGACATGAAGCTATGTGGCTCCTGGTGGGTGCTCAGGGTGGATGATGGACCCCTTGGCGTGGGAGCTTGCCCATGGGAGCCCGAGCTCCACCATCCTCTTCTGCTGCCACCTGCACTTCTGCTGGTCCAATCCCAAAGTCATGGTGAGGCTGAGAATAGGGAGAGGCGCAGAATGGCAGGTCAGGACATCTTGTTGCGTTGTCTGGGTGGTTTTCTGGGATCTAGGAAGAAGGCAGGGACAGACTCCAAAATGTTTAAATAAGCCGCAGGCCAAAACTAGCCCTTTCTCCCTTGCCTGTAACAGAATTGGAGGCTTTTATCACAAAAGACCCCTGCCAACCACAGCCACCCTGCATGGGGGTGCGGGATGACAGCTCCGGCTGATCTCCCCCCACCCTGGGGACACCCAGCTATGGGTGCCCATGCCTGGCACCGAGCGATGGCAGGTGAAGGAGGAAGGACACCCATGATGGGGAGAGCACCCTGAGCGCCCCTTCCCTGCAGTGGCAGGCTGTGGTGGTTTTTTAAGTTAATTATGCACATCTGTACCGTCCACAAGTACTTGTACTCAAGGCCATTATTCTTTATAGCTTGCTAAATAAGCAAACCTATGTCCAAGCCACATGTGAGACACCAGGAGGGATTGGCGTTTGCTGCACAAAACTTTCCTTTGCATTTCAAAGTTGCTTTATTGTACTTATAAAATATAGTTTAACCCTTTTCATTTGATTACTTGACATCAGGTGGCAGGGTAGTAAGATGCTCATTTATACATTGTGTTTGGAATGAGTTTGTGGTAGGAGCAATAGAAGTAGATGGCAACAGATACACGGTGGGACGCAAAGTGAAGCGTTGCCAGCTGCTGGGTTGGTGTTAGTCTCAGACTAACCCTGGAGGCAAAACCCAAACTCTGCAAAGCTGGAATAAAGCAATTAAATGTGGTGAATATTTGAATGTGTGATTGAATGGGCTAGAATCAAGGCTGGAGCTGTGCAGGAGACTGTGATAAAAGGGCTTCAAATCATGTTCCAGTGCATTTCTGTGTGTGTTTACAACAAAAAATGAAGAATAAAACATGCAGTAATGAATAATTTTCACAAATTCTGTTCCCTTGTTCTCCCAAGACAGCCATTCAGCTCCATGGTATTTCCCTTCCTTCTGGGTTTTTTTTAAACATAAAGTTACAAAATAAAAGAAGGAAAAAAAGAACTGATGGCTTCACCCATCTTGGGGCTCATTCAGGCATGGTCTGAGCCTTGCTACTTCCCTCTTCGAGAAAGAGATGGAGGAGGCCCACATTAAAATATGAAGCCTGCAGGCAGTCAGTGGTGTGGGTCATTATTTATCGTTTTTAACTGACAGCCTTTCCAGCAATGGGCAGAGCCTCAGTAATGGGATAGAGGAGGCCAAGGGTCTGGCACAGCAGTGTTCCCAGACACGCTCCTCCCTGTGCTCCACAGATGCTGGTCGCAGCTGTGGTCCTTGCACCCAATTTTCTCCCAGATCAACACCACCATGAGGTCCCAGCTGGGGCTGTGTGAGACCCATCATTTCCACAGCAGTGCAAGGCACGAGGACACTGCCCTTTGCCTTGCGACAGATGTTTCTAAAGCAGGGACAGAGGCTTGCAAATCTCGGAGCTCACTGCCAGCCTCAGATCTCATGCTAAAAGGTGTTCCACTCCCTTGGGTTTTGCAGGGAAATAGGAACAGAGGAGAAAAGCTCCCTGTGAGGATCCAGCAGTTTGGTGGAAGGTTTATCTTCTTTCTTTTGTTCCCCACCAGCTTTCCCCGTGCCTGCAGCACACCAAATCCCCCCAACCCCAGCCAAGAGAGCTGGAGTTGCTTCTGTTTTGGAGAGCCAAACAAAAATCAACCCGAAAAACACAGCGGTGGAAGTAGAAGGTCTCCACAGTTTCGGAGGCAAGGTGTGCATGGCTCAGCAGATCCACATCCGGCAGCTGGCTTTCCCCGGCCAGCAATGTGCACCTCGGAGCACGTGTCAACAACCAACTCTGCTGGAACAGCAAACGGCGATAATAAGATTATCCTTTTAATGGTCACCATGGTAACCTGCCCTCTGCCAGCACAGCTGCAATGCCTTGATGTAAATATCGCTGAGGTGGCATCTCAAGGCAGTTCCAGCCTCTGTTAAACACGCTGGCAGGCACGGCATGGAGCTCAGCTCAGCCTGGCATTTTGGAGGTGTTGGAGGGGTTTGGGAGGTGTCGGAGGGGTTTTGGTGGTGTTGGAGGGGTTTTGGAGAGGTTAGAGCGGTTTTGGAGGTGTTTGAGAGATTTTGGAGGCGTTGGAGGAATTCTGGAGGCGTTGGAGAGGTTTTTGGAGGTGTTGGAGAAGTAGGTTTTGGAGATGATGCTCTGCCTGGGGGTGCATAGGTCCATGCATCAGCACGTGGCAGCAAACAGACTATCTGCTCGGCTGCAAGCTGCATGTCTCCTTCTTGCTGAGTTTTTATCAGCCTGCATGGCTCAGGAACAGCATTTCCATCCAGAGGGAAAGCTTGATCAGGGCAAGCACAACGGGAGCCTATGGGGTCCACGCTCTGCTGAAAGTGTGGAAGAAAATCTGCCATGGAAAAGATGGGGCCGCTCAACCGTAATCTTCTTGCTGAGCCTCATGGTTATATACACCTCCATGGAGGGTTTATTTTCCTCCATCTCCTGTTTTGTTTAATCCTCTAATGTAAATGCAAGCATTTGCAATATCCCCATATGTATATCCTCCCCTCTAAAGCCTATTAAGCTGCTGGTTTCAGAGATCTCTTGCAACAGTGAATGCCATAGGAGATTTTGGGAACCATAAGGAGTATTTTGATCTGTATTAACTTCACTGCTTTGGGGCTTCAGTTGGTCCCAGCTCCTTGATTTTGTCAGGCAGCAGTTATGGGCTGGATTTCCTTTTTTTCACTTGCTGTTCTGGGTCTCCCCATTAATGTCTTCTTTCCCAGACACATCAGTCATTGGAAAACTGAGGGCCACCAAGAGCCCCAGGTTGAGTTAAAACTGCGGGATGGGAAGAGGTGTTTAGGATCGGGTTTCTGTGCCAGGCAGTTTCGTTATCGTTGCTGATGAGGACTTGCAGGGTTGGGGGATGTGTGTGTGTGTCCCAAAGCTCATTTAATTATTTAATTAATTAACACCTTGTATGGCTGTAGCTCTCTTGGGAGGTCCAGAGCAGCCTGGAGGCTGCACAGGAGTCCCTGAGGATCGGGGATCGAGGTCGGCCAGGTCCAGGTCCAGGTCCAGGTCCAGGTC
>NW_010193272.1:0-19212 GCF_000695765.1 Mesitornis unicolor
CTGTGATTCTGTGGTTCTGTGATTCTGTAATTTGGTCACGTATAGTTGTTTCATTTCCCACAGACCTGGAGAAATCCATGTCTTCAAAGTTTAGCTGATGTATCACATTGTACCAGCAGATAAAATGAAAGCTATAACTAGAGGTTTCTGAGAGTTACAGGGAGTACCTGGTCAAAGCTATTCCTGTATTATGGTCTTTACTGCTTCTCAGCTGACAGCACTATTACTGCCTAGCAAGAAGGCGCCAATTGTCCTTGATTCAGCTCCAGCCTGGTTTACAGCGACTGCTGTCTTCTGAAGACTGCTCAGTGATGGCTACAAAATCTGTGTATGGCTCTTGGTGGCAGGGCCAAAAAAAGAGCTAACTGGCACCCTTGTTACCTGTCTTACAGGATGGCCAGAGACCATGTGAGATGTGGAAACTGAGCTTCCTATCCCAGCACAGACTGCAGAAACTGCTCTGCTGTTACAGCTGCTGAGGCAGCTCTCGTCTATGGCTGTGCAGGGAAATTTGACTGCCAATTGGTTTAATCTACTACGTTTCCAGAGGTCCAAACACCGAGATTAGATTTTTAATAAGTTATAGGTAAAATGTCTGTAGTGAATGACACAGGTTTACTTGTAGGCATTATAAACAAGGGCATTATATAGCACAGATACTAAAGGAAAAATAAAAAGGTGGGGGGAAACTAAACCACAGCACTAGAATTGAAGGGGAAAAAAAGCCTCCAAGGCTCTTCTGCCTTTGCATTTTCTCTGTCCAGGTAAGATATGCACACACAAGATATTCTCTAGAGCTCTGGGTACAGTGAATGATCCAAGTAGTGGATAATCCAAGATCAATCTCCCACCATTACTTCTGAGACATAATTTAATAGCATAAGAGAGCTGCTGTAAAATGTGGTTATTTTTCAGGCAGCAATGATGGCTGAGGAGCTTAAAAAGGAGCAGGATACTAGTGCTCACTTGGAGAGAATGAAGAAAAACATGGAGCAAACCATTAAAGACCTCCAGAAGCGACTGGATGAAGCAGAACAAATAGCCCTGAAAGGTGGCAAGAAGCAGATCCAGAAACTGGAATCCAGGGTAAGTTTGTGATCCAACTTCAGACCACTGTCTTCTGCTTACAGAACTGGGACGTGGTAGGTGCCCTAGGGCTGCCTGGTAAATTCATACAGGCCAATAGCGGATAGTATGAACGCTTTCCTCTGTTTCATAAAATGAATGTGAGCAGTTCTTGGATGCATACTTACCCTTCATCATTCAGCTACAATGAGTTGTTGTAGCACAGCAGATGACCAACCACTTGATTAAAAAAATAATTAGAAAAACCCAACACCTAAAACCAGGAAAAGCTTCTGTGACACTTGCTTCAGTTACATTTTTTGGCTTTGCATATGTCGGCACATTTGCTGCTGCATTTTAAATATATTTATGAAAAAGCAGAATGGAAAAATGACATTTTGATCTGTTCCTGAAATTTAGCTCTGTGGAGATGCTGAGAAAACGAGCATTTCTTGAACTGTGAACCAAATTATCTGCTGCTTTATATATGTAGCATAATGGCAAGGGGTTTTCCTTTTTGCAGGTTCGTGAGCTGGAGAATGAACTCGAGAATGAACTCCGTCGCAATTCAGATGCCCAAAAAGGAGCCCGCAAGTTTGAGAGGCGCATAAAAGAGCTGACTTACCAGGTATGCTGAAGATAGCAGTAACCACTAGGTCCCTGGAAAGAAATGTGTTCTCCCAGTGTTGTAAGTTGCCTCTGTGCCTCAGTGAAGGATGAAGGATGAAAGATGGCATTATGCAGAACTTCCTGATTGTAGGAAGCTCTAGGGAGAAGAGGAACATCTCCCTAAGGCTACCATCATCTCGCTTGACTCATTGTGACTAATGTTAGAAAGCCTCTATTGCTGGGATTTGGACTGTTTTAGCACAATATTAATATGGAGCAGGGTTAGATGACTATTCATACTGCAAGAGAAGAAAGAGCACAGCTGCCTCTCAGCTGATGTTGCAAAAAAGAGCCAGAAGGATTTAGTTGACTCTAATGCATCAGTGTAGAGTTGCCTAGTCTGAGGGCTCTGTCACCTACTGCTGAGCAGCAAGGTCTAGTCTTGAGCCTCTCGCAGGTTTGCTAACAGCTGCTGTTGCTGCTTGCCTTTTGAGAAAGGTCTTCAGCACAGAGCAGTGATTCTTTTGCTTTCAACAGCATTCTTAAGGAGATAATCCCATCCATCTGCTTTAGGAGATTATTTAGCCTCCTACCTGTTGTTTTACTCTGTCTTTCGCTATGCAGAAGCTGAAGGTTGTTTTCTGAGTATACAGTGCTCCGGTATAGGCAGATAGAATTAGCTGGTCCTTCTGTTTATGGACTGTGACAGCTTAAACCTGTCTCCTTTTACCAGAAATTCCTCCAAAAAAGATTTTTACATATAGAATTTACATATATTTAAAGTCCGCCCATAGATCTAACTAAATAATGACACACTCTATGATGACAGGAGTGCTCCTCACCCCTGAGCAAGGAACTCTGTGTGTGTTTATGCGTATACTTCTGAAAGTGTGCACACATATATATGTATGCGTATACATATAGATATTTACATATATATATATAAATTTGCATATATAAATACATACATATATATATATAAAAAATTGGAGTGTACTCTCTTTTAGTTCTCACCCTCCAGGCTTACATACATCTTCAATCAACTTCTAGAAATTTTTCTAATCTATACATCAGGGCGATCACAATATAGCTTGTTTGTATTTTGAACTGTATCTTCCTAAAATTATACATATGTCAGCCATACCTATTTCATTGTGGGAGGTGCTTTAGGCCTTTTTTACACTGTCAACCCAAACAATGGTGTTTTGATGCAGTCAGAAGAAGACAAGAAGAATCTGGCCAGGATGCAGGATCTGATCGACAAGCTACAATTAAAAGTGAAGAGCTACAAGCACCAAGCAGAGGAAGCTGTAAGTAACTATTTGAGCCCTTTTACCTTTGAGAAATCTGTTGTCCTAAACTCACAATCTTTAATCCACAGAAGCTTTTAGTACAAATACAAATTTTGTGTGTGTATTAATATTTGTATTTCTATTCATATAAACCTTGTATGTATAAATGTATTTATAATATACAAAAAGTAAAGTATAATGCGTAGCATATGTGTTGATTATATTTAAGAAAAGGTATTCAATTTTATCTTAAGACTGCAGTATAATTTGCAAGGGAAGAGGGCAAGGGAAGGAACGGGAAAGACTTTTTTCCTCCTAGTCCCTCAGGAGGCATCTTGAGAGCCTCCCGCTTCACTTAACATGGAGAGTGCCACTGGAAACATCAACTCTGTAAAACAACAATCTCAGCTCTCCAGGAGGCAAGTGGCTCCCATACAGCTGTTAAGTAGTCGTGCTGAGCACTCTTCTACCCACTTGAGATGGAAAGCTTTGTTTCACATGGATAGGAGGAAATCAGCTGCACTGTTTTCTCTCACCAGGAAGCACAAGCCAATCTCTACCTTTCGAAGTACAGAAAACAGCAACATGATCTGGATGATGCTGAAGAAAGGGCTGAAATAGCTGAATCTCAAGTTAATAAGCTGAGGAGCAAGTCAAGAGATATTGGCATGAAAAAGGTATGGTTATGGGGTAAACATGACAGTTAAATACACAGTAGTGCATGCTATGTATGCAGGAAGGTCTATTACATCTCCTAAAGTAATGTGGACTAGAATAGATGGATGTTGAAATAATACACTTTTTAGTTTCAGCCTACCCTTTATTTTAACACTAATGTAAGCCCTTAGGACAGCAATCCAATGCTTAGGTAAAATGAATTCTCTGTCCTCTTGATGTTGTCACTTAACCTCTATGCTCCGCAGCCAGAAGTTTCTAGAATTGGTGGTTTGGATTTTTTTTTTTTTTTGCAAACGATATTAAAAAGCTGTATCTTTTTCTCCCTCTGATGATGTAGATTTCTATGTATGTAACACAGCCTGGGGATTACTACAGTAGCAGATTGCCAGATATTCTAACATTGCTCTTTCCATGAACTTGTATTGATTTGAAGAGGTGAATGAAAAGAAAATATAAGTTATTAGTCACTTAAGTGCTAGGAAGTCAGCAGTAATTAGAAATATATTTGTGGTGTTTTGCACTTGAGCAGAATGGTAGTGGAGTAATACTGATGAATTAAAAGGTGCCCAGAACTTGGTATGGAACCAAAAGAAACCTTTTATTATTTATGCTTGCCTCATGGCAACCTGGGCAAGTAGGAGTGAGATTGTTACTTGTAGGAGTGATAGAAAGAGGAGCTGGGTCCTTGCTTTTATCTAATTCATTTGCAAGTGTAACACAAATTCCCATGCTTAATGTCACATAAGTTTTATGGGGGTAACAGCTCCTGAGTCAAGAAAGATAAAAGAAACATTTCTGCATAATTTTGGAATTTTTATCACATTTGATCCCAACACCTTCCTGTTCTCTCTGTATCCACCATTCTATGGAAGGAAATACTCCAATTTCTGTGTTTGTGTTGGACTAATAAAGTCACCTTTAACTGATATAAATGACTGCAACTCCACCGTCTAGAGCAGAGCTACACTATAACTAGATGAAGATCTGGTCTCTCAGGCATTTATGTATGATGAAAGCAGTACTGCATCTGAAGCTCACAAGTTCTGAAGCTTTTGAGGGTAAAATATTTCCACATATTTTCCTTTAAATGACTGCAGTACTTAGAAAAAAAGCCACCACATACAATTGCATAAAGCCATGGCATCACACAAGACGACAAAACAGGTAAACTGTAAGAGTAATTTATTTTTTAAAATACTCTTAAGACTGCTGTGTATTCCCTGCATTTCACTAGTACCCTCTTTCTGTCTCAAATATGGAAAAGGCATAGAAAAGTGGATGTCTGTTTTTATTAGATGAATTAGGTGTTGGCAAAGTAGCAGCCCTGGCTTACAGCAGAGTCAAAAGATGAGCTCAATGGTACACACAGAGGTGTCAACTCCACAAAAAAAAAAAAAAAAAAGGACTTGTGGCAGTAATGGCAGCAGCTGCCAGGAGATATGTTCAGGCAGCAAGTGCTGTCCCAATAAGTCATGACACATCTCCTCTGGGAAAAGAAAGGCACTGGAGAGATTGCTTTAAGCATGTAGCATTAGAAATACCTTGTCTACTGCTGCTAGTACCCATGTTCCTGGAAACTCTGGAAAGTGTATGTGATTCAGAACAAACATCACTATCTATTGAAACAGGGTTGCATAGAAGTCATCTGTCTTCAAAGGGATATATACTCTAGCATGAGGACAAGAAATCTATATTGTTATCTGAAGTAAGATGACAAAGGCTGGCTAGATTGGTGCCAGTCTATTCCAGATACAAAGTGGTCATACCAGGGAGCAGAAGCATTAGTGAAGAGAAGCTTTTGTCATTTATTTGTGAACTCACTCTAAAACCCCCTTAACACTTCCATTTTTAACAGCTGTATACTATCGCAATTGCATTTCAGGTTCATGAAGAGGAATAAGTACAGTCCAAGCTGTCAGATATGAGAAGATGCTTGATATAATCAGGCACAACTGAAAGCAGATGTAGAAAAAAAATAAGCACTTACAGAAATAAACATCAAGTGAAAATCCAATGAGACTGTATTGTGTATTCCATTCATTCCTTGTGTTTCTGTTTTGCCAAGCCCGAGGGATCAATAAAAGATTACAGCTTGCCAACAGCCCACTTCATTATGTTGGAACAAATCCTAATTGGCAGATCTCTGACAAAATCAAAACCAAGGGCAAATCCAGTCATGCTTCACAACCTCATGCATTTCATGTGCAGATTGCTAAAGCAGCACAAATTAAACCTGTGCAGGGGAACAGCCCTTAAAACTGGGATAGCCCAGCTTCTATCTGTGCTGCCAGTTGGAGTCCATATGAGTTTTGTAGGAAAGCAGAAAGTAAACTTTCTCACGTGAGCCATCAGTTTAGAAGCTTCCACTACTACCAGCCAAAGGACTTCTGTTTGCCAGCAGCAGAAGAGACATAGAAGATGCTGCGGAGGGAGCTCACAGAAATGCACCAAAATGACTATGCACAAATAATGAACTCAAACAGACTTTTTAATCTAACTGAAATCGAGCAGCCAAATTACAGGTTTGATATGCTGGTTGGGAATATTATCACACAGACCTGACTTAAGAATTCTTAAGCTTTAGGCCCGATGATCCAAAATGGGCACTCACCTAACAAAGGGGGGGCTCTTAGCCTTAAGCACCATCCCAACTCAAGGGGAGAGTCTCTGACTGCAGACCCGCTGCTTCAAGGAGGACAGACTCAAATGTGCCCTCCAGCAGAGCCCCATTTATACCCTGGTCAAATCTGATCTGTGGTCAAAATATGGTCATGTATTGGCTGAGGACTCCAACTTCCCTGCCTTTGACCCCCGTTGTGTGGACCAGACAGGAACCGGGGCATGATGGGGAGATGGGGAGGAAAGTCCTGGCACCACCAGGGCGAGCAGCTTTGGCACTGCTTTTGTTGGGTTTTTCTCAGGTCAGGTGTATCTGCCACAGGGACACATCCCATTAAGACTGCCTGTGGCTCAAAAATAGGGTGATCTCGTAAATCTTTTCCATTTCCACTAGAAATTGTCTTTGCTTCATATTAAAATACTAAATTAAGTTCAATGAAGTGCAAAACAGTAAGACCTCTCCTTCCCTTAAACTGAAAAAAAAAATTCCCTCAAAACTGAATCTTCTTCTGTGGAAACTTTTTCATTGTCCCTTTAGGATATCTAAATACCAATTTTTCATGCTAACTCCTCACATACAAGCATCAATTGACTTTTTTTCTTTCCCATGTCAGTTCAGTTGTTTGTTACTCTTGCTCAGTAATCACATTTCCATGTGGCTCTTCTAGTGTAACTCAGTAGGGAAGGTGAAGGAACGCTTTGTCCCTGTCCAGGGCAGGGGGCTTGGACCTAGAAGAGCTTTAAAGTTCCTTCCAACCCAAACCATTCTATGATTTTGTGATTCATTCCAGCAGCATTTCCACGTGCACAGAGGGATTTTCTTCCTGTATGTTTTCTGTTCTTCTGCATTTCTAGTAAAAACAAAAATGTTTGTAAGAACTACAGATGTGTAAAATTAATCTTCTAGTTGGAACTGAACAAGACACACTCACTATAAAGATAAGTATTTTCCATTTTAACAATAGCTGAGTAAAATAAACATCCATGTAAAGCTGCAGAAATATTCCTGTTTCTTCCATCTAGTCCTCCATCAATATAACCAGAGCTGAGTTAACCCGTAAACTGTTCCACTGCCTTTGATTACGATGTTAAAGGTCTCAACAGGTCCCAAGATAAATTAATCTTGCTTAAATTATTTAAATCAAACAGGTGCATCTTATAAATGTGTTAACATCTGTAAAGCACGTTATCATCAAAACTGACTAATAAGAAGAATGCAAGTGGATCTCTAAGTGAGAGGAAAATGAAAGAAAGACTGAGACTCTATCATTTTAGATTTGTCTTTCTGGTGTATTGTTGTTGAACCTCATGGTAAGCATTGTAAAACATCTCCTGAAGCTTATCAAATTCAGGCTGCAACAAAAATCTTAAAGCACATGGAGTCTGAAGATCTCTCTCTCTCTGGATAGGACTGTATTGTCAGACACAGAAAGATGTACCCTAAGGACTAAGAGCTAAAGTTCTTTTTTTAAGGATACTCAGCACAGCTGCAAGGGAAGGAGACATAATACTATAAGACAGAGCCAGCCTATTACAAATGCACAAGAATAAAATGCATCTACTTGAAGATGCTGTACTCTAATATATAGGAGAGATGTGTAGAAAGATGAGATCAGGAACCATATGATTATAACAGTCTCCTAAACAAAGGAAGTAGTATAACTTCTCACACTGAAGTTTGGTGTGGTTTGATGTTGGATATAAATGAAATAGTAATTTGGGCACTAATGAATACTAGGCATGTGTATTGTTTGAGAGACTTCATGTTTTGGTTTGAGGTTTTTTTAGTCTTAAACACAAGTGAGAGAAAATTAACTCGTTTGATTGTTTTTAAAGCAAGTTATCAGAAAGTGTTTGTGAAGGGTAATTAACCTTTTCATCTTTTGATAGAGCACAGGAGAGAATCTGGTCAAGAAAAGAGCATGTTAACATTGTTAGAACCAAAATACCACTGTATAGGTGTACCAAAAGGGCCTTCTGGACATAGAAAATAGCAAGAATGAGGACAATTTATTTATGCTGAAACTTATAATCCTACATTTCCTCTTTTTTGTATGCTTTAACGTATGAAAATCAAATGTTTTGGTCAAACATTCCAGTCTGGATTTAAGCTTAACAGTACCTTTAAAAATAAATCCTTTAATGATTGTACGTACCTTGAACAAGACGCAGAAGAAGACTGATGCTACTACCACCACTGCAGTGATCACTCCTAGCACAATTTTCCCAATGTTACCTGAATTTTCTTTAAAAATAGAAATTCCAAAAAGTTTAACAGAAGTGCTTCATGCCGCAAATTAAATGTTCACTGTTGTTCAGTAAGTATATCAAAGCTATGCTTTCTCTCTTATTTATAATCTAAAAGCTATGATTTAAGTAGTATGTCTCAGCCTCTTTTTTAATGTTGCTAATACAATAATATTCAAGTTACTCCACTTATGCTATAAGACCTTCAAGTGATATTTTAATGACTCCAGTGTGGATAGCTGGAAGCAGATTATTTTACTTAATTGTGTTGATACAAAATTTCATGGGTTCTCATGTAATATGATTTGATGAGCTTTTAATACAAGTCCCATTTAAAAACAATCAACAGCCCAGTATGGTAAACACTGCCTCCAGTGCTCAGTGCCATTAACTGTACTGCTGATTTCCAGTAGAACAACTCAGTAAGTGGTACCCAGCCTGGATCACAGATTTCATTATTTCTGTTGCAAAATCTTTTCAACTTATCTTTTCATCTTATCAGTTCCTCTGGTAGAACAGCTTTAAGCTGCGGCCTTTCTTTACACAGGGGAAGGCCTCCGAAATAATCATAAATTCATCTCACTTTTTTTAAAAGACTCCTTTCCAGTGGCACTTGGAAATCGTTCTGACGGTTGAGCAGCTGCTGTGCTATGACCACTATCCAATGTGCTGATCTTGCTCATTCCCTTATGCCCTGCTGCCTCTACCTGCTTATCTGCTTTCAGCCTGTGCTGCCACAAAGATGCTGATCTCTCTGGGAAGTATCTTCTCTGCTCTGTATAATGTATTTCTGGTCCACGAGTAGGAAAATGCTGTGAGCAGCACAGTAATTTAGCCACTAAAGAGGGGATTTGTATCACCTATGGCTATCATAAGATCCATCTGCAGAGAGCAGCTAGAGAAAGGCCTTTGCAGAGAATGACCCAGAACATATTAAGACTGGACAGATGCATGTGTCTGTCTCCCATAAATGTACAGGGAGGCTGATGGATTTGTGAACATAAGTTAGAAGCATCAGTTAATGAGAGTTGTCCCATCCTCTCCACGTCAGAGGCACAATATTAGGTTTACAGGATAAGGAAGGCCATGCTGGGATTTGAGCTGCCAGGAAGTGTGTTTGTCTGACTTTACTGGTTTTTTAACCTAACTCCCCTCCTTCCAGTTGCATAAAGCCACTGCCATTCAAAACACATCCTACATCAAGTTTTTAGGCTAAAACTAAGTGATCAAGGGGGGGTGGAATGGGGGAGAAATGAAGACAAACACATGCAGTTATTATCACTTATTCTACACCCTCTTCAGCTATGTTGCTTCTATTTTTCATGTCCCACTCAATTACTTCAAGTTCTTTTATTTCTTAAGAAAAACATGTGAGGTGCCTTATGTTAGTTCTCAATCTTTCAGGCAATGATATTTAATTGTGTAAAATGCCTATGTGCTACTGATTGAATGTTTGGGTTTTTTCCTCCTCCCTTAGGACTGAGATTTAAGGAGGCTGCATCCCAAACAGCATACTATTTTTCAACAGATCTGTAATTTGTTTGCACTGTAATTTTAGAAAGCCGAAGTAATTTTTAAAAAAATCTTCAGTAAGAGTTTTCAATAGACAGAAAAGTTAATCAGCAAGTCTCCTTGAAAGTGGAGACAATGAAATAACTGTAACTAAGACTTCATAACGGGAAATTTACCACAGTTGATAAAAATGCAGGCATGCATATAAACATCTATATTCCCAGGTCTAAAAAAGGCCTGCTGTGCAGAATTAAAGCTTTGAAAATAACAACTGTGCAGTTTCCTCTACAAGATTTCTTCTGCACGCAAATTTATACCACATCTGTGGGCTTCCCTTCATCTCCCTGCTACCTTTAAAGACCGTATTTGCTATTAGTGGAGCATTTAGGACATGATTCTGCTCCGAGAGCAGTCAATGGCAACTGAGGGCAGCCACTGATTTTGAAACTTTTACCACAGCAAGCTGCTGATTGAAAAAGAGAAACTAAGTCTTTAAATAAATACAACTTAGGTAACAGGTTTTGCCTGGGACAACAACAATAAAATATCTCTTCTACCCATCTATAGGTGGGTAGATCATCTTACACAAGATGATTTTTCTCAGTATTTTAATTTCTGATTGACCCTTTGGCTCAGCATTCCCCTCACTGGTCCCCACCCTCTGAAACAGAAGGAGCAACAACTTACCAACTTGCAAAGTTCTCACAGTAAGTTTTGTGTAGTGAGGCGTTGAAATATTACACAGATACTCTCCACTGTCATCAGTAATAAGATCACAGAACATCAGTGAAAAGTCATCTTGGTTAAGCCGGACTCGAGGCTGGTGAGAGTAGAATGTACCATTGAAGGAGGCCAGGACTGAGATCACTGCATTTCTGTTTAGTGTCCAAACAACACTGAAACCTTCAGTATTTGCAGTGTTGTTGCTGTATTCACAAGGAATCGCAGTGCTATTTCCTTCCACGTTAGACAGTTGGTCTGAAACAGATAATTGAAGAATCCTCTGCAATTTTTTTGGAAAATACTGAGGAGGTTACATAGACATCTTCTTTTTTTTTTCCTGAAGCCTGATACTACCGCGGACAAATATAAAAACATATTTCACTATTTTGATATAATATTCACTATTTTATAACACATCAAACATCACAGTATGCTTCCAGAAGCATGTGAAGATTTTAAAAGCAAACCTATCTTACATTAAAAATAAAAAATCTAATTTGTATTAGCTACATCTATGAAAATTATTTTGTTTTCATTTGCCTATTTCTCTTCTAATTGGGAAGCTCATTAATAAAAGTGATTCAGCCTAGTCTAAGTTACTGTGTAAAGCAGCACGAAATTCCACGTTGGGAGCAGAGAGAAAATGCAACTAATCAGATACCTGCACATTTAAAGCAAAAAGGTAAAACTGTTACAACGTAATTTAATTAAAAGGATAAAAAGATTGTATGTAGTTAGAAATAACTTTCAGCTATGGTGGACTTAAATGGTTTGCCTGTCTGTGTGGAACACTTACTATTAATGAATAGCTTTTTTTTTTTTTTAAAAAAAAGAAGGGTAAGGAAAGAGCAGGCAAGTGGAACTAATAGCTAATGTATAAAATGCTAATATAAGACAAATAATTACCATAGCACAACTATCAATTTAATAGCAGAGATTTGCTGCAAAGGAAGGAAGAACAGAGGAGGCTGTGGTGGCTGGCAGTCTGCTAGGGAGGAAACTAAAACGTTATTTTGACATGGTGTAACTACACTTGGTTTGTGCATGAGAGGCTGAAAACCGTAAGGACAAATAAAACTGTAGTCCACACTGCCATTACATAAGGAAAAGGAAAGTAGTGTATTTTCAAAATGTTTCAGTGAAAGGAACTAAGGTTTTTATGTATCTTGTCCAAGTTCATTCTTTTCTTGATAGAGTGTAAAGTTTGATTATTACTCTCCACTTGAAACTGATACGGAAAAAGCGTTCAGAGCAAAGCTAACTTACAGAAGTGTGAGCTATCCCCTCTCATCCCTACTTCTTGGACATATGCTGCCTTGTAATTGTAACAGATGAGTTTCAAAGAGGAATGCACATCCTTTTAGACCATCCCATATCTGTGTCACCCCACTGCAGAAACACTGTATTTCTTTTGGCTTTGAAACCAGCTGTGACATTCAGTAATGATGCAGGAGGAGACTTCTATTCATGCCTACCTTGCATCTCCCATTCAGCAGTCCACTCTTCATGAGGGAGATGAATATGACAGCGGTAAGGATCCGATGTGTTTATAATGTTCTGGTCACTTCTGAGAGAATAGAGAACTCCATCCCTGGTTTCCTGCCGATCTGTTTCTTGGATGGATGTATTGCCTTGTACCCAAGATATATGTGGTGCTGGATAAGTGAGAAAGGCATAGCACTTCAGCATCCTTCCTTCGTGTGTCTTTTGGTATTCCAGTGCATAATAAGGGGAAACTGTAGAATAAAGAAAAAATTTTTTTAAGAATCATGGCTTTCAAAATCCTTTTTAACTTGAAGTGACTAGTCTTTTGAAATAACATGGGGGAGAATAACATAACTGAGAATAAAATTTAACCTGTGTTTGATTTCAGAAGAAAGCATAGCATTACTTACTGTCAGTGTCAGAATCTGTACTGTTCTGAGAAGCCATATAATGTTTTAAAACTCAAGTATACTATCTAATTACCACTTAGAAAACACGGTTTAGTAGGTTATACGAACAAGTGCTGCACTGTAATTTTTCAACTCACATTACAACATTTCACCAGAGAAAATTATTTGTTTGATAACACCATCAGGCCCAAAAGGTGCCTTTTTGGGTTGGAGGATTTTGATTTCATGTGAGAAATAACACAAGAAAAATCTGTTGGTGTAAGCCCATTTCCACTGGTGTAATCCAAGCAGTTCTGATGTCTTACTGACCTTTTACACGCAGTGTGACTTCCACTTCTGTTTTATTTTGCTGTGTTCCCACATAGCATTTGTAAGAGCCCTCATCAGTCACAGTCAAGTTACTAAGTTTCAAAGAGGCGTTTCCACTACGAATGTTCTCATGGAAAAGATGTGTTCTGTGTCTATAATCTGGGTCTTGTCTATCTGGCCAATCCTTCTGGTAGTAGTAGGTGTGCACATTTTTGTTGCCTTTCTTCCAGTAAATTACTTCATCGTGTCCAGGTGGGAAAGGACAAGGGAGGATGCAATCCTTGGAAAACAGGCCCGTTACTGTTTCCTGTTCTGTAAAACCTAAAGCCCACAAATGCAAATGAAGAAGTTAAATTAAATCTTATTTATAATTATATTTCTGCCCCACCTTATCCTTGACAAAAAAATGCTCTGGCAGGCAGCACATACCTACCAAGTGAGTCTCTCGGACAGCAAGGCTCTTCATTTGGTTTAATCAAAGTTATAGCGGAGAGCACTGATCTTTGACCTTATAATCAGTTTAAGCAGATATCCTGAGTAAGCATCTAACCACCAGCTTAGCACCTAGGCTTCAATTGCATTTCCAAAAGCACCACCTTCAACCTCAAAACCTTTTGAGCTGCAGCTTGCTACTCACTTGAACATTCATAGTGCCATGTTGCATTGACCCAGGTTAGCAATAACCTCACATAGTGCCAAGTGGTTGTACCATGACAGAAAAAAGGAAGATAAATTTTAAATTTTAAATTAATCTTTTTGAAAACTTACTGCATTAACTTAGTATTCATCACATGGATCTTCTTGGCCAAGGTCAGACATCCTGTTAGGCTTATAGCGAGTGTTCAGCTGCAGCCGTCTTCTCAGAAATTTTTATGCCCTCTCCAGCTCAGCTCATCAGGGCAACCTGGATGACTTTTCCTCAGTTACCCCAGTGCAAATTCAATCAATGTACTTCAAACTATTTTCAGTACAAACTCTCAGCTACTGCCTGCTGATCAGTCACACGGCACACTCCACCAGCCGAGCCATGGGGCAGAAATGCTGGCAGGTAACAGCTTGGGTGCTCAAAGTGCTCAATGGCCATGGCGATCCATGCAGCCATCTTCCAAACACTCATCTTTTGCTTTGGGAGTGTCTTACGTTACCCCAAATTGATTCTTTACCTTTAATAAGCAGTGTTTTAATTAATTCATTACCTATATTAAAAAATAAGTAACAATTGTATTGTTATTTTTCATAAAAAAACAGAGCTAAAACCTACCGCAAAGTGTTGCACCTATGTGAAATAAATAGATGAGAAGAGATGGTATTTTCTGTCTCTTCATGTCTTCTTTGGTTCTTAGTAGACTTATGTCAGACTGACAACACAAAAGGAGGAGGGAAAACTTGTTTAAACGCAGGTAAAAGACTTACTCTACTTCTTTGCACAGCTTATTAAGGACTGTATTATTATTAAGGACTGCCCTTATATCATGTTTCTTTTTTGCAACAGTCTTGGCACAGATTTTTTGCCTTAGGGTCCTTATGTACTACAACACATTCCATAATGTTCGAGGCCCTCTGATTAACACGTAATCCTTTGCAGACTGATACTTTCTGTTTCTTTTTAATAAATAGGAACTGTTTACCCTAAGTGTTGTTACAGGGCTAGGGAGCATTAATCTTCATCAATCATGTACAGGACATGGAAAAAAATGGTCAAGCGCCATTTCCAAAGAGATTTAAGATGTCACTTGTAAAGCCAGATTATTCTACTTCTTAAAATATAATTCTGATTACTGCATGTCATGGTTGAAGCCAAGCAAGGAACAAAGAACTATGCAGCCGCTCACTCACCCTTTCCCCCAGTGGAGCGCGGAGGAAAATTGAAAGAAAAGGAGATAAGAAAAAAAATTACCCCACAGGTTGGAATAAAGACAGTTTAATAGAACACGACAAGGTGTGAAGAAATAATAACTAGTAACAAGGAGATACAAAGCCAGTGATGCCCAATGCAATTTGCTCACCAGCCCCAACCAATGGACAGCCCGTTTCTGAGCCCCAAACAAGTCTCCCCACCCCAGCAGGCTCCTCCAGGCTATATACTGATCACCTACATACTGATCATCTCCTTGGCTAGCTCAGGTCAGCCATCCTGGCTGTGTCACCTCCCAGCTTCTTGTGGAAAAACTAACCCTATCCCAGCTGAACCCAGGACACCGCAACATTTTACTTTTTGAGGTGAGAAATCTGCCTGCATTTGCAAACATTGCAGATGTAAAGAACTTTCCACCAGATCAAAAGGACCATCAGTTTAAATTCCAAAAATGTATGCATGGAGGTCTAGGAAAAGAATGCAAAAGAGAAGGAGGTTCTCCTACCATATCGTCTGGTTTGTCAGATAAATTACAATGAACTGGAGGCTCTTGTGCCCCACGAAAAAAGAACAATCATACTATAACTCACAGACTGCACTTTTCCTCCACCCAGGCACACTATTCTAAAATAGTGACCTTGGTGGAGAGATTACCTCATGAATCAAGTGGCTTGAAAGGAGTTTAAAGAGCTTTCCCTAGCCCTTTTCCCCATCCCAAAGGGCAGGCACCATTGCTAACTTACAGAGGGCACAGCTTTAGCCAGGCTTGCTAGCCACTTCTTTCAATACTAGCGAGTAATTTTGACTGGAGTGCACGACTATATTTGTGGTGAATGCAAATCGTGCATCCCAAGGATTTTTGCATGTTATTAATTTAGTAAAGCTAGTGTGATTTTTTTATGTATTAACACTTTTGTAATATGAAAAAAGAACAATAAAGAGGCATGAAAATATTAAACCTGAGACAGAGATGATGCAAGAGTAAAACAAATACTTATGATCTACATATTTGTTTCATGTTAGCAGCAATTGCCAGTATCTGACTTCTTTTCTCCTTGCATTGGCAAGCAGAGTACATCATATTCTATTGGATTTTTTGGTCATTTACCCATCACATCCAACTTGATTAATACAATATATCATGCTCGATGTTTGAATTTCAAAAACTGCAATCAATGCTAAATTTCCCTTAGTGAGTGATCTGCCACATTTGATAGACAGGCTGTGCAGTTTGGCAGTGATGCTCTGAGTAACATGGTTCCAACCATACCTCTGTGATGCCTCTGGGGGCTGCATCAAGGAGTGAAGCCTGGAAAGCGCAGGTTGCCTCACCTCTTCGAGTTGTACTCCATAAAGCCGTACTGAAATACAGAACTATAACTAGTTAGCTGAAAATTTTCCTGTTCAGCACAAATCTTAGCTTTGGATCATCCCATCACAGTGTGTTGAGAAAAATGTTTGTTCTGTAGAAAAACCTGAGGAGTGCAGGCTCCGGACAGTCTTCTTTTCAGCAGGTCTGAGGTCTTACAGGCATAACGTGTGCATGTATGCTGATAGTTAAGAGTCACACTGCAATGTACTGAAGAAACATGCTTTTCCTATTTGTTACAGGTCTAAGCGGCACAACCACAAAACTATACCATAAGGCTTTGTAGTGAAATATCAATACAATATTATTTACACAGACAGCGTATGACTAGAACAACACTGTATGTCAGTTACTGATCCTCTAGTTTTCAGAAGACTTACTTCATACAGAACCACCATAGGCTCAACTGGGCAGCAGAAGCTCAGCCAGGGTTTCTGAGAGCAAGGGGCAGCACTAAAATGCCTCTTCCAAGACATTAAAGCAAAGTCAAGCGCTTAACAGCTCAGACAGTGGCAGGGACAACACTGCACTTGCTTTGGCCAGTATATGAAACAAACTTCAAAAGGCATATGCTTTCTTTTTCTTCTGTCAGTGACCAGTCAGTGTCCTACATGATCTTTGACCTTTGCATTTGACCTGAACCCTGATCAGAGCACTCTCCTAGCATACAGGCATCAGGATCAGCCTCTGTCCAGTGAGCCCACTCTGTGACCCACTTTGAGAGCAGCTATGCATGTTTTAATATTCCTTTTCAAGGTAACTTAACAACAGCACATTTCAAGCACACATACACACAACAACTGGAAATACCTGAGGATTTCAAGTTCTATCAACAAGCAAACAAAAAAACGTGTAAAGTTCTAAAAATACCAAAACATTTTAATCACATCCTACTAAAATCCCACACTAGTCCCAGTGATACTGGCTTTCCAAAATTTCCCCGCTAAATCCTCAGAAGGTGTTTCCTGTAGTAGAAAAGAGAATTAATTCTCTGCCTCCCCCCAATGAAAGTACTACAATCTAAATGTTAACTCCATACTTCAGTTATTGACAAATACCCAAAAGGAAGTATGATCCCACATTCTAAATATCCAAAATCGTCTGAAGAAATAGATCGAAACCCCTGCATTTTACCTCAATATATGCATATTGTATACCCCTCCCCCCTCCGTCCCGTACACTTATAACACCAGAGAGCTGTTATAAGAACATCAGAGGATTTTTACCTCTTCTGACTTCATAAATAGCCAAAAAATTAAAAGTCCTCTTGTTTCAGGTGTTTCTTGCAGTCAGAGTTTATGTGTATATGTATGTACGAAAAAATGAAATAAATACACGGCTCTCCCAAAGCCAAGGAACTTTGCCTCCTCCTTCCTCCTTGCGCAGCCAAACCCACACATACCAAAGCTCACGTACTTAACCTGCAAGTCCCTTCCCATCTCACAGAAGACAGTTGCTGCTGTAAGCGTCACTCACGTTTCCACACACCGGAAGATTCCCGCCCCACCCCCGAAGAAAGCTTTCCCTCTGAACCATACCGGCAAGCCGCGCGGCTGAGGACCGCATGGAGGCGCGCACGAAGTTCAAGGGGCGGAGGTGAAGTGACCGAGCCAAGGAATCACGACGGGCGCGGTTTGGCCGCCGCCGGGAGCAGGCGCGGGAGATTTAAAGGGCCCGCAGGAGAGCGGGCACGCGGCGCGGCAGTTTGCACGGCAGCTCGCGCAGGGAGAAACACGGACTCGTTTGGTTGGAAAAGACCTTTCAGATCATCGAGTCCGCCCGTAGCCTGTCCGCTGCTAAACCATGTCTCTAAGCACCTCGTCAACACGTCCTTTAAATACCTCCAGGGATGGTTACTCCACCACATCCCCGGGCAGCCTGTTCCCGTTTCTGAAAACCCTTTCAGTGAATTTTTTCCTACTATCCAATCTGAACCTCCTGGCACACCTTGAGGTCATTTCCTCTTTTCCTGTCACTTGTTACTTGGGAGAAGAAGCCAACCCCCACCTCTCTACAACCTCCTCTCAGGCAGCTGTAGAGGGCAATAAGGTCTCCCTTCAGTACCCTCTTCTCCGACCGAAACAACCCCAGTTCACTCAGCCGCTCCTCATAAGACTTGTGCTCCAGACCCTCCATCAGCTTCACGAGTTACCATCTTTTATCTGATTTTAAACACTACTGGTTTCAGAAATGCTTTTAGAGCTCACTTACTCATGACCACAACTATGGGCATAAGTTTCACTTGAAGGTCCCTTACAACTAGTTACAACTGAACGAGTAGCTCCAGTGTCTAATAGACAATCAATAGCTTCATTCTGGTAAATACAAGTATGTCGCAGAGATAGCAGAGCAGATTTAATGACAGATTCATAATATAGAATTACTGCTAACATTGGCACTATTAAAAAAAACTTATTCAGGAAACTTCTGCTCATTACACTAAATGTCACTTTGTCACTAGCACATTTCAAAAACTATTAAAAAATGAACTGATATCTCATTTAAAAAATACTGTTAATATTCTGTAACTATACTGAGACACAGAGAGCAGATTTATTCCCGGGGCATCTCTCAAGCAGCACCTGGGCAGAGGCACATAAGTGGGGACGCAGGCACCGTGAAGCTTGGTTCTTGCTGAGACGAGAGCAAGAGATTTTGAACCTGCTGCTTTTGTCTGTTTTTCAAGGATGTTTCTCAGGCGTAGCTTTCCACTGTTGTGCTTTGATCTTTCCCACAGCAGGGCAGGAATCTCAAGCGTGTTAGATAAGGGGCCTCTGAGATTATCACAGCCTATGTTACCTAAGCACAGAGGTTTTACTTGTCAAGCATAAAGACTAAACAGCAATTAGTACAATGTATGTGTTTTTTGACAGCCCAGCTTGCAAGTCACTTGAGCATTTTTACAATCCTCCTCGCCAGTCTTCCGAATTTATCCCACATTCCACCCCGTTGCTCAAGTGCTTTCACTGGGGCTGGCAAAAATGCAGTTGTTCCTTTTGGCTTCCAGGGTGTAACACAGAGTAATTTACAGAGACAGGA
>NW_010193273.1:0-620 GCF_000695765.1 Mesitornis unicolor
CTGGATCATCCTATCCACCCCTTTAACCCTGAAGATTGGGTTTATGATAAGAATTTTTCAGGTGACCCATTGCAAGAGAAGTGGACTGGGCCATATCCAGTGCTCCTGACCACCCACACAGCGGTCAAGATCAAAGAATTACCAGCATGGATCCACTACTCCAGAGTCAAGAAAGCCTCTGATCCAGTATGGAGGTCAACAGTCCTAGGCCCTACCAAGCTGCAATTCAGACAGCAATGATCCTGATGCTGGGCCTTAGAAACCATGGACTTAAATTGGGAATTGATGTAAATTTATTAACCCTTGAGGGATGGGAGCAGAATGTGCATTGGCAATTTGTAAAGTCAATTAGCCAACATCATGACATAAGGGATTGCTGGATTTGCACTAGAATGCCCATATATAGCTTGGTGGAATACCAACCTATTGGTATTCCTTTACCAAAGGAATCCTGGGAAAAAATTGAATTATTTTTGGATAATTATTTTAAATGAACCAAAAAGGGAAGTTCCTGAATTTCACTAAAGGTCAAAGAAAAGGAGGGAATGAGAAAGGAGTTAAAATTGCTGCTTGTAGGACCTTTGTGCAACTCAGTTGCCGACTCAGCAATCCCACAGATA
>NW_010193274.1:0-42040 GCF_000695765.1 Mesitornis unicolor
CCACTGAACACAAGTTCGTAGTAATTACTCCCAGTTTAGGCAATATAGATTTTACCTGGTACAAACGGCATGGATTGCCCACTATAATGTGAGTTTATTGACAGATAGTCTTCCCACCCACACCCACACCCACACCCACACCCACACCCACACCCACACCCACACCCACACCCCTTTTTTCTACACAACTGTTTCCTTTAAGAATAGTGATTTTGCAGCTGATAATTTGTGCTCCAGAACCAGGGGCAAACAATTAGAAATGAGCAGGGCTGGGAAAAAACACAGGAGATTACTTAATCTACACCTTTATCCAAACGAGAATGAGTTATACCTGACAGAAGTTTCTTCAACCTATTCTGAAAGCCCTCCAGTAACCATCTCCACAACACATCCAAGCAGTTCATTCCAGCACTTTGTTTTCCCAGCCCATCCAAGCTTTCTCCCAATATCTACCTTAAATTAACTTCAGTTTAAATTCCCTACCTGTTGCTCTCTCCAGTGTGAATACAGTGGAGACAAGAAAGTATCCCTTTTTTTTTTTCTAACAGCCTGTCATGTATTTGAAGTTCATCAAACCCCTTCCACCATAAACCATCTTAAACACTTTGACCTTTCTTTTAGGTCTCCCTCATGAACCTCTCATAGCTCATCCTTGTTTCTTCTCTGAGGTCTATGTCCAGCTGGTCAATAGGTTTCCTGAAATGTCCCCGAATGGAGATTCCTTGAGATTGTACCAATACTAAGCAGAGCAGAAGGATTATTTAGTATTTTGCAGGCTGTTCTTTTATTCATACTGTGAAACGATATTTGTCCTTCTTACAACCACATCATATTCTTCACTCATATTCATCTGTGGTGTTTTATAACCCCCTGCTAGGAAGACTGGACACAGAGTTCACTCTGTAAAATCAGTCATGATTCCCCAAGTGAGCTTAAGTTTTGCCCAGCATTTAAAATCTGTGCCATCCAGTGATCACACAGACTTCTGAGAGCAAGTCATATTCTAAAACAAAAGCATTTAAAAGAAAATCCAAAAACCATGGGACAAATTATATGCACACCTATGGTATTAGGTACCTAATTATCTCCCACAGTTGGATCCTAACCTTACTAATGAAATTTTTCCTTTTTTTCTGGCTCCCCATCTTCCCTCATCATCTTTAGATTTCAGTTGGTCTCATCCATTGGATATTAAATCATGTAATTTCTCTTGAAGATTAAGTAAAATATCTTGGTGTGTGTACATAGCAGTTTTATGATCACCATACGTATCACCTACCTACACAGACTCACAGACCCAGAGAGTAAGTTAGGTTGGAAGAACCCCTCTGGATGCATGGTCCAATCCTTGCTCAAAAGCAAGTATAACTTCATGAGCTTGCTGTGGAACATGTCTAGTTGAGTTTTGAACTCTCTCTTTGGAAATAAACACCATTCTGCCAAGTTTCATCCTTTCCTCCAGGTACATTTCCAGACAATATGTGAAAATACAGTGCAAATGCATTTCCCAGACATTTTCTCTGTTCCTCTTAAAGACTAAAGAGAGAAGACCCATTTGTTTTTAATTAGTGACATTTCAAAGTGGCAAGTATTTCAGTCACTGTGGCTAACATAAAATAAAACACCCTTTGTGTTTCTATAACTTATGTCTTCTCATACACAAATGTGGTAAGTCAGAAGTGGTGATTTCACCTTGGCCTTCTTTACTTTAAATCCATAAATCTTTGCATCATTATCAGATACAAAATCTCTAAAAAATTTCAAGTGTAGATTTTACACTAAATTGATGGAAGCAGCAGTCAGCAGTGAGAATATTATTGGAAAGGTAAGAGTTAAAGCAACTTCATTAGAAACTAAAGTTATTTTTTGTATTATTTCATTTTTGTTAAGTTTTTTTTGAAGAAATAAGTCTTATCGGGCTTAATGGGTTTTAGTCAGTCTTAACAGCTAGCTAATGAGCTCTCCAATTATGTAAAGAAGAGTAATTCAGATCATACATTACTGTATCCCCTCACAGAAACACAGTTCCCCCTCTTCAGAAATGACTCACTCAAGGTCATACAATAAACCAGAGATAGTAACAGGACTATAGCTCAGGTGTTGCTGGCTAGTGACCTTATAACTGATCTTTTAAATTATTTGTGATTTTCTTGATACCGTCTATTTAAATACTTTTAATATCTGACAAACATTAATCAGCTACAAATAAAGTCTGCACTGATGTTTATAGCCTCACAGACACTCTTTAGCATCAAAATCAAACCAAAACCATAACACTTGCAATGAGCACAATCAGAACATTCCCAAAATAAAAAATAAATTAAAAAATAGTGAAAAAAATAGAAGCATTCTGAGTCTTGCACAAGCCTATGAAACTGAAATTTGCACATTTCATATGAGGGAGCACCTGTAGATAAAACAGCCTACAAAGCCTCATGACGCACAATACCACAAAATAGAAACTGAATATGTTTCTCTCAAGGGAAGGCGCAAATATAATCAAGAAATTCTAAAGTTATTTGGGAAAGGGAATGGTATTTAAAAGATCCTCTTTTTTTAGTGAACAGCTAAATGAACATGATATAAGCATTCCTTTGAATAGCTTGACATGAAAAATTACAAAAGAGAAGAAAGAATATACAAACTGCTTACCAGCAAGGCTGCTTGCTAGGTAGATACTTAATCCAAAATTTGTACGATACTCTATCTCCAACAGAATCCATATACTATTACCAACGTCCTATAAAAAAATAAAGACAAAACAAACATTAATTCTTTGAGGAATATTATAAATAACAAATATGAGTACGGTATTAGTACAAAATACTGTATGTTATCAAATTTCATATCATATCTATTAGAGGATTGTAGCTATTATTATAAGGCAAATTAATTTAACTATTGAGAGTAATGACATTTGAAAATAACACAGCAAATTACTGTCAGGTAAGTAGGTTTTGCTTCACCAAAAAAGGGTGATTGATGTATATTATATATAAAAAAACATATTAATGATATGAAATGGAGAAAAACTACATTGTGTCCATCTACCTGAATGTAGGGATTTTTCCAGTGCTGCTTGAAAATCCAATGGCAATCTCATTAGAAAATTCAAGATTATTTGAAAAAAAATTGTATGATTTGTATTGCTCCGCTTTGTCTCCTTAAAGCTTATCTGAGCTAGTTATTAGACTCTCCTCTGAAGCTGGTAGAGAAAGAAAAGCACCTCTGAGAGCAAATCAATCCACCTGTGGGGATGTTTCTGTCTTTGCACAGATTGTTTAGATGGTCTGTTCAGACTGGACCACTGGTTTGTTAGTTTGACATGAATCCCACCCAGAAAGCATAGGGGAAACAAGAACAACAACAAATACAAATAAAATTGTCCATTTTTTGCTTCGACTATGTTTATCTATCTCCTATTCCTGCAACCTGTGAAGTGGCGGTGGTTCAGAAGGTGGTTCCCAAACATCCTGCATGATTGTGAAGAGTTCATGCTTCAATACAGTTAACTCTTCCTGAACAAAACCAAGGCTTTAGGATAAGAAAAGTACTGCAGATCATACTTCAGGCACCTTTCTCAAGGTCAGCACTGAGGTGACGAAAGAGGTAAATGGCTCAACCTTAAGGCTGCTGTTTCAGAGTGAGGGATCAGAGTGCACAAACCACTATTCAAGACCACTGTTTGAATACACTTGTCATATCATTAGTAGGACACATAAAGCTCAATGTTTGCAAAGGAACTGCAGTATATGCAGGGTACTATGTAAATATTTTACAAGTGTGCAGAATCCACTAAAAAAAGATCTTTCACTTTTACTAATGCATCCCACGTACTAATAACAACCCTAGCACGTGTAACTACTTTATGCAAAAGGAGTAATCTTGCCAAATATGAGATGGTTGCTGAGATACAGCCTGCTCTGCCCAATGAAAAACAAATATTACATTTCAATCTGTTTTTAGTGAGTCCAGGAGCATCCTCAGCCTAAATACACTTTAAGAATATTCTCCCTCTTAACATGCACCAATTAGAAGTAGGAAAAGCAGATGGTCAAAATAAATTAGACACAGCATACCGGCCCTGCCTCAGATCGTCACCATTGGCAGATCTGAGCAGCAGCACCAGCCAGTCAGTAGTTAGGAAGAGAAGTATGTGTATTTTTTTTCCCTATCCCTTTCCAGAACAAAATTGGAGAAGCATTGCAGCTGTCGGAGTACTCAGCTTGCAGAGCTGACGAAAATCTGGCCAAGGATATATAAAGTCCAAAAAACTTGCATACTGTATTTTGATTTCTTGATAATGCAAACAGTATGAACATTTCGAAATTCCAGTGAAGGGAAAGGCTTTCATTCCCTACACTAATAATGACTGTATGATTTGAAAACCTTATACCTATGTTTTCCCCATATACATTGCTGAAAAGATCCAGCCATGACCAGTCACTAGAAGACCTAAATCTTCCAAGTTTCTTAGGCCTACTAAAGGTAGGCAAAACATTTTGTGTATTTGCTAGGAAGAAATTGGTACAATAGCTTGCAGGATATTGGAAACAACTACACAGCGAGACTCTCTGCTACACAACAACTTATTGCCACAAGAAGATCAGGATAGTCATATCTTGTAGTTGTCCATCTCTGGACATCCTGTGCCAGGTGGACTGACAATCTAGCTTTCATCATCTGAAGTGATGCCTAACATGACATCTGTGGTACTCATCTAAACGAATCCTAATGATATAAATTTTCAGTTTGTGGGTTTTTTGTTTGTTTGTTTGTTTGGTTGTTTGGTTTCTTTAATCGTGATGGCCTCAGTTCCTCTGTAGTGTTATTATTAATGGACAATAATTCTAGACAGTAAGAACCATGGACTGCACACCTGGTGACGCTTGGGTACAGGAGTTGGGTGGGTAACAGGATAGGTACAAAATTTCCTGCAAAACAAGACCCAAACACTAAAATCACACCCAGTCCCAATAAGTCTACAGGATTATCTCGCTGAAATGAGGGAGACTGCTCTGAGGAATCTGGAACAAGCAAAGCAAACCAGTATATGGAGCCACATGCAAGAAAACTAGCTCAGGACCTTTGAACCAAGAAGTAGCGTAATATTCGGGCCCTGTTCATTACTGAATTCAAATGAATGACTAGATGGACATAATCTTTCAAAATTCATACTGAATCAGCTTTTTAAGTAAAGAGTTCAATTCTGCCTTCCCTGAGATACTGCCACAATTACGCCTTAGACACCACACTTATTCTCTTACCAAAGAAAATGTGAGAGATTGTATAGAATAAATTATAAGTGCTAAAAAATTTGAGGAATTTCTTTCAAAAGAAACAAAAATAGTTCCCTCCTATGCTGGCTGGGAAGTGCAAGAAGTCTCACAATCCTTGCACAAAACAGGCATGCCTCACTTCAGCCGTAACAGCTCGACAGATGGGAATGTGGAAGATAAAAAAGATAGGAGGGAAAGGAGTTACAATCATGAGTAGTGGAGCGGACTCTCTGCAAGGGTGCAGACTGAATTATTGTCTATGCTCAAGCTGAAAAATACTTCATAAGGCAAGGAGCAATGGCATTCAGCTTTAGGTAGACCAAAAGAAAGGAAGTTAAATAGAAAAGAGAACACAGTTCAAATGAATGAGGACATCTTATACCTCTCTCCTCCTTGAGACTGTAGGGTAAGGTGTGCATCAAGCACAAACCCGAAGGAGGAAGACACACTAAGGCCTTTTTGGGATGTGCTTTTACCAGGCAATCTGTGACAGGCATTAAGTAAAAGAATGGGAGATTAGGGATATACCTCATCCAGTACATGAGAACATCTGAAGTTCTGCTGAGACAGCTGAGCCAACCAATCTACCTCTGTGTTTCCAGAAATTAATCACAACAAGCACAAATTTCAACACCTAAAAATTTCTTACTGAAAGCCTTTTGTCTTTCTGGTGAGAAAGGGAGAGTTTGAACAAAGATCTATTATTTAATGGACCAAAATAACGGATCCACATCTACCAACCTCTAAATGTTATGGTTTTCTTTATATGTTTAAAAAGAAGCTAAACAAACTATGAAGAGTAATAAGTCATCTGAATGCTAAGGGAAAACAAGTGAGTGATCTCTGCTATTGCAGAGCAGTTAAACACACAAGTATGACTGTGAGGTTTGGTTGGCTTTTTTCATTCTACCTTTTAAATTGAAGACAAATTGCAAGCCATAAATGCACACAAGTTTTCTATCAACTAGTTTACATTTTCATACAAACATTATTATTGCAGTTGGATTTCCCCCCCAGCTGTACTGCCAAAAAAATATAAATACTCTATGCTGCATCTAATTGACACAACTGCACTTCAAATTTAAAAAGTCAGACATTTTGCAGTTTAGAATTAAGTATCAAGCATGTCATGAGCATTATAAGATACCATTTATTTTCAACCTGAATTGCATAACTGGGTAGCCTGGTCCCTGCACAACTAGCATCTATTGTGCTTTAACATGTCATCTTGAATGTCATTTATTTATGATAAATAATTCTTGTTAGTGTTTCCACTGTTGCTGGAAGGTTTCCTACCTCTTTATATGCTACTTTTTTTTGCCAGTCTAACAGCTTTATTCAAGAGAATTAACTTCTGAATAAATTATTTTTGTCCCTTAGACAAAATTACACTGGTGACTATATTTTATAGTTGGGACAGTCTTAAAGTAGATTAATTTTACTTGGTATAAAGACATATCAAAAACATGTTTGACAGAGCTTTTGGAAAGCCTTGTATGTGGGAACCTGTGCCACATATCACAAAAGAATAGATTTATTCAATTAAAGCATTCCCAGATATCCACTTTGGTTAGAAATAACTTTTTATAGCATTTGAGCTCTTTCAGGCTTACTCAAATCTGGGAATTACAGAACTGTGGAAATATTGTATCATTGCATATAACACCATTTGAATTAGAGTCCTGCTGTGTTAGGCATTGCACACAAATTACATCCAGATTGCCCTTTAGCCCTAATTGCTCTCAGTTTTTATTTATAGGTTTAAAAGAGGAGACAACCAGCCATACCAAGTTCTAGTCTTCCTTAATAATTACTTACAGATACATCTCACTGAGAACAAAACCAGCTGCCTTTTTCTGTTATATATGACAATCACTCACAAAATAATAGAAAGTCACCCTCCTAAAATGACCTTCAGATAAAGTGGAGATATGCACCAAGAGCTTGAAGTAAAAACTAATGTAGCCAACTGGAGTCCAAGGCAGGGTGAAAGTGACTTTTGAGTCCTGACTAAGAAATAAAATAAGGACTTTTGCCATGAATTTCAATGGTTACAGCAACATAACCACAAGAAACCTTAAGATATATTCTATGGAAAATATTTATTGGTTATTTTGCACTGAATTCTGAGGATTTACAGATAATGCTCTACTGAAGATTCTCAGTTTTGTCATGTGGACAAGAACAGAAGGTTCCTGCATGCCCTGTCTTTGAGAACCTGTACTGTAATTTATTATCAGCTTTTAAGACATATCAGACCTTTATAGTGTGTGTCAAGGATATGGTTAATGATCTTATTCATCAAGACAACCCAGGATTTACACAGAATCACAGAATTATTGAGGCTGGAAAAGACCTCTGACATCATCAAGTCCAGCCTATGACCTAACACTACCACATTGGCTAGACCATGGCACTAAGTGCCACATCCAGCCTTTCCTTAAACTCCTCCAGGGATGGTGACTCCTACACCTCCTTCGGCAGCTCATTCCAATGCCTGATTACCCTCTCAGTGAAAAACTGCTTTCTAATATCCAGCCTAAACCTCCCCTGGTGCAGCTTCAGGCTAATGTCCTCTCATCTTGTCAGATACTGTTGCAAGATAAAAAACACTTAAATATTCTCAGTGACTAAAGAAGTGCAATTTGAAATCAGAAAAATATTGTAAGTTGAACACAGCAAGGCAAAGTGTGTGGTCACTGCACCTTGGTAAGCTGGAAAGATCTTTTCTATGACAAAAGCCGAGCTAATGTAGCTTTGAGCAATGTCGAAGGTACAGCTGATACTTGATAAATCAGGCCTGCTTGTAGAAGATGTCAGTCCTCATTTTCCTTCCTGTAACCTTTAAATAAAAATAAGTGACATTCTGACTTGTACCAGAATCTCTAATGAAACTGAAAGGCTGTTGAAATAATTACCTGGCAAATCAACATGCGTGTATATATATAGATCATTCTCCTGCACCTTCTCACTTAGGCACCTAATTTCTCCTATCCATTTTGTTATTAAATCACAGACACGGAAGAAGAAAAAAAAAAAAAGAAGATAGATTAGGAGTACAGCATGAGAGACTTTAGAGTTTTAAAGTAGGTGGAATGAAATGAAAATTTGGCCTTGAAATCTCTTCATCCATGCAACTAACTATTGTCATTCAAATTACTCTAGGGAGCCAGGTTACCCACACTTTGATTCTTCTTCAGATTTTTGCCTGAGAAAAGAAGTATTAGTACTCTATGTACTTCAAAATGAATTTATGTTTACATCCATTTTGCCTGTGTATTACATTAAGTGTGATATGTAGGAGCAGACACTGTTTAAAGATCCTAATAATAGGCATTTACACATATTACTTTGATATATCTCACAGAGGGATATTCACAAAGGCTAACTTAAGACTTGGACAACTAATTTCCCCAGACTTCCATTACAGTCAGGAAAGAGATCCTCCAGAGAGTGATTCAGATTAGGAGACTAACTTTTGTTAGCTTTTCTGACTGTCCTCCAAAGAGTATCATTTTATGACTAATTGACATCCTCAGTCAGTTCACTTGCAAACACCTACCTCAAACATACAGGCCACATAAAATTGGTCTCTTGCTGGCATTCTCAGTGCTTCTTCACAGTAGCTTCCATTCCTTTCAAGTTATTACAATTATATTGCAAAACACCACTTTAACAGCAGGGTTGCTGCATTAAGCAGCATTGAGCACTTGAATCATCACTGCATCACTTTTTTCAGCATCACTACATTGAAATGTCAAACCATGCTCCACCCACTTGTCAAGGTGGCCCACATTTAGAGATTTCTATGTCTAATCGAAGTCCAGGATAGGGATGGTGCTTCTTGAGCTGACACTACATAAAAGACAATGTCTTAAAAAAGCTACAGAAAAAGGGATCTCAACAACTCTAAAAAGTACGCACTTGCATTGACACGTCCACGTGGAGATCCAAATCAGGGTAATCCTTGGGAGGGTGAAGAACAACACACCTGTACTCTGTGAAACCCTTTCGCTCTGCTGTTGTTTCTTTAGGTGAAAAATCAGTTTTCTCCTTGGAGTTTCATATAGCATGGTGAAATATTCATGAAACCACTACTGCTAAGACAGTTCAAAGCCTGTTACCTAGTAGTGTGAATAATCACGTATTCATTTCCAGAATTCATCTGCGCTTTAATGAGAAAGTCTTGAGTTCCTTGTCAACAGCTGAGATCTGGTGAATGCTGTATATGTTTTATGGGAAGAGAGGGACTGGCAAGCTGCATGTGGTGATGTATCTGGTCACTATAATGATGCAGTTATGTATTACTAACTGGGACTGCTAATGTCAGTTAACACTAATCCATTCATAAACTGTATTTATTGACAGCTAGTTTCTGGTTCACAATAGAAAGAAACCTGTTACTCATGCTGCAAAGAGGAGGCAAGCAAGCATCTTATGTGCTGCATATATACAAAATGAAATCCGAAGTTCTACATTTTTTAAGTTCATAATTGTTATTTTTATTGTTGATTTCTGTGCTATTTTCTTCTAAATACACTAAAGTTTAGCAGTTCAAAATCAGTCTAAGAGGTCAAGTTTTAACTTGGAAGAAATGGTAATATAAAGATTTTAATCTTAAGTATTTGAAAATATTAGTAAAAGGAGAAGGATGCCTGTGCACACTGTAGAAACTGAACTGAAGCTTTTTGTGATTTGAGAAAATGACAGTAATTTTACATCTGTCCCTAGACATTTTTGTATTTTTTTGTATTGGAAAGTATTAAAAGTAGGAAAAGAACAAAAGAGTCTTATTGCAAAATGAGATTATATCCAACTCATGAAAAGGAGCTCAGGAATCCTGAGTAGGGCAACAATGCAAAAGGCTACAGCAGTGTAGTTTCCAGCTTAAAAGTTTTTTAATCACTGCTCACAAATGCTTGAAATGGCAGAAGTTTTATGTTTTAAAGCCATAAAGTTATCAGGCTTTCTACAAGGCTTATTTCCAAAAGTTTTCAGTCTGAAGAAGGCTTATTTCTACAGTTAACAAGGAGGGACAGCAGAGACCCTAGAGAGAGATTCATCACACCTAAGTTAGACATCTGCATCTGAGCTAGTCACCCTAGCCTCCCTTTCCAGTCAACAAGAATGAATAGCACTGTTACAGTACGAGACATCTGTCTCTTTTAGACCTCTTCTTCAAGATGACATGTTTTTCACCCTAAAATCCGCTGTTTCTCTTCTTTGATTATAACTGGAGACTGGTTAACTAGCTCAGATAGTAAGTGTTTAAAATCAGATATGGAAATCCGACCTCTGCTACATCCAAACCCTTCTAGAGTGGGTATGGTGTACACGTGTACATGGGCCACATATGTCAGAATCAGGTGCCATGCTGAGCATATAGTACTGTACCACTGATGCTGTACTTTCTCACAACATTTAAGAAAAGCAGGGAGTTTGAGTCCGATGCAACTGAGCACTTAATAATATTTAGCCAAATAAATGAAATTCATTTTTCTTGTCACATTTACTAATGGTTCTGACATACAGACACTTAAAGGTCTTGATCTTCTGCGGCTTTTTTGAGAGCTCACATAATGGGCCAGAAAAATGTCTACTGGTAAGTAGGAGACATATATCAAGACTCCTAATGTTTATTCCTCAGTAACTACCTTCACATCTATAACTCACCATGAGATTTTCCCTCTCCCTCTTTGTCATGACCTTGGTGGTTCAAGCCTTTTGAACACATGTGAGTTCTTAAAATATGTCTTCTTGTTACTCCTCATGCATATTGTTATTCTCCAGCTAGAGTGCTCACAACCATATTTATATTTAAGAAATGCTATTTTACATGCAAACCAACATAAGAAAAAAAAAAGATTGTGCCTTCTGTACATACTTTCAAGAAATAAAAACAATGCTCCTTGAAGAAGCATTCAGAAAAAGCATTTTCTGTGATCAACTAAATACTAACTAACCTACACAGATTCAGGAAATCCTCTCAGTTTGAGATGAGTAGATGCTGGGAAAATATTAGAGGGAAGCATCAAATATGCATGTTCAATTCATCCTTTTCTCCTGTAGTCTGATCACAGCCACTGCTGGAGAAGGTTCATTGTGCTGCCCAGGTTCTCCAGTTCAGTCCATCTCAAAATAAATTGAAAAGCTGAGGATGTACTATGCAAAATGTTAACCAAATAACAGAGAACACTTAGAGCTTGTCAACTCTAATCCAATTAGATAATCCAAATTGACATCTTGGTCTGTATTAAAAACAGCGTGACCAGCAGGTCCAAGGAGGTGATTATCCCCCTGTACTCGTCACTGGTGAGGCCGCACCTTGAGTACTGTGTTCAGTTCTGGGCCCCTCACTATAAGAAAGATGTTGAGATTCTAGAGCATGTTCAGAGAAGAGCCACAAGGATGGTGAGGGGTCTGGAGAACAAGCCTGATGAGGAGCGGCTGAGGGAACTGGGGTTGTTTAGCCTGGAGAAGAGAAGGCTGAGGGGAGACCTCATCACCACCTACAACTACCTAAAGGGAGGTTGTAGAGAGGTGGGTGCTGGTCTCTTCTCCCAGGTGATGGAGGATAGAACAAGGGGAAATGGCACCAAGCTGTGCCAAGGGACGTTCAGGTTAGAGATAAGGAGGAAGTTCATTACTGAGAGGGTTGTCAGAGGCTGGAACAGGCTGCCCAGGGAGGTGGTGGAGTTACCATCCCTGGATGTATTTAAAGAGCGAGTAGACGAGGTACTTAGGGATATGGTTTAGTGGGTAGACAGGAGCGGTTGGACGTGATGATCTCGGAGGTCTTTTCCAACCGAGCGACTCTGTGATTCTGTGATTCTGGGAATTCATTTCTGTAGCCGGAAAACGTTAGTGTTACGTATTTCTACACAGCACAGTTCAAGTTATGACTGTTTCAAAATGTTTGTGACTCATTAAAAGTAGAATCAATAACATTAACTAGCATTTGATTATTAAGAAAGACAAAGTCCTTGAACATTTCACATAGCATGTCTTAAAACTGACTTAGATGCTTTAGTTCTTGTATCTACAAAATGAACCTAAAGAAGTTTGCTTGTTTCTATGTGCAGGTCAGTATCTAAACTCTGTGTCCTTTCTGAGAGAAATCAGGAATCGGTAAATTAAGTGGGCAGAATGTTTGTGTATTGATTGAGCTAAACTAAAAAATGTTCTGCTGTATTCTTAAAGAGAAATATTAGGATGGATTCTGACGCATCTTCCTGTAGGAAGAAAAGACCGTCTCTTTTACTCTCAACCAAACAGACACTGTAAAGAAAGAGCAAGGAAAGCTTCTGATTTCGAATTCCATTAATAAAGTTTTCAGTCCAAGACTGTGCCCTCATCCAACATTTCCAGCACTAACCTCATGAGTCTTTCTCTTTCGATAGAATAGAAAAAAAAAGGAAGAAGAAAAAATACTGATCCTGGCCTTGTAATAAAATCCTCAATCATTACTTTCTATGTCAAATCTACAGTTTTCAATCACAACATTTTTTTTCCTCAATTGGGAAAAAAGGGAAAACATGGTAGGGATTACAATGTGAGATATAGAAACAGTGTCTAGAGCTAAATTCAGCAATGAATCAAGTGGCAGTGGGAAATGAATGTTGATGGTTTCCTCCATTCATTCTCTGTATTGTGAAGACTTTGTATATCTGTCTTACACTCTGGAGAGTCATTACGAGAACAGACTTAATTTTAGTGTTCCAGATAAGAGTCTTGAAACCTGTATTAGAAAGCAAGCTCAGGAGGGTAGAAATTTGTCACCTCTTTTGTCTGGTACACTTTGTCTTACACTAGTGATCTTGCACAAAGCTGTTGGGGCAATCTCATTATGTGCGAAAATCTGAGGGGTTTCCGAATAATGTAAAGGAATGTATTTCGCGTTTGCCTGGTCTTCATAGATTTAAAGTCAGAACTGACCATTAAAATACCTGTCTGATCTCTGGGCAAGCACACAACAAAGAACTTCACTAACTAAGTCCTGTATCAGATTTACAGTTTCTGGTCAAACTATTAAAATCTTAATTGAAGGATATCCAGTCTCACCTTTTAGACTTTAAGTAGTGAGGAATCCATCATACACCTAGGAAAGCTTTTCAAATGTATAATTAGCTTTACTTAGTAGGTGTACCCTGTTTCCAGCCTGGGTTTATCTAACATCGGTTTCTACCCACAGAAACTTATTATGACTTTCCAATAAATTAAAAAGTCATTACCATCAGACGGCTTTCCTCACTTAAGTGCTTGTAGATCATGATGAAATCACCTCTTAAACTTCATTATAAAATAGATTGATTGAGAATTTTTGCTATATCTACTTAAAATATATTAACTGCTTTTTGAAGTTATTAGGTAGCAAATATACCGGTATGTTCTTTAAAGACTTTAATAATCTCTCTAGTGCATCATAAACCAAATATTCATGAATGGTAGTTCTTTCTTGAAACATGGGATAACACTAAAAGAAAACAGAAATGTGTATTGAAATGCTTCTCATACACCTTGTGAGTGTACACAGGGACTTTCTCAGCCTGCAGTACATTTCAGAAAAGACAGACATGAATTTACATTCTTCATCTGTAAAATTATTCCTCTCTTTCTGCCTCTGGAGCCTAATCAGGTGTTTTCCAAAAGCTCCCAAATGCACCAGTTCTTGTCTTTTGAGAATGGAAGCAGTTGGACTCTCTCAAAGAGTTTTGAAAAACCTGCTCAGAAAATCGATTCTGTGGATCTCTTCCAGTTAGTAATGTTCAATTTTCTGTTAATAAGGGAATTTCTCCTTGTAGTGTTGTAGATTGGAAACATATAATCTAAATACTGAAGTCTGACACATTGTTGTCTCTCTTGTTATCTAAAGAAAGTCAGATATATAAACCTCTGCTGTTCTTTTACCTACTTAGGCAGAACCTTACTGTTAAGCAATTAGCTAAGTGCTACAGTTAACTTCAAGAAGCCCTATGGACTCTTTCAGATCTCTATCAATCCATAAATTGTTGTAAGACTTGTTACTCTGGAATGTCTCCTCCACAAGAACGAGCTTGAAGAATGAAAAATATTCACTAGTTTTGAGATCAATTCATGTCAACAACAACATATTCCAACTTTGAACAGTGTTCAGCTAAGGCTACCCTTTGCTTCGAATGGCTGCTACTCTAAGTGTTTGCTATACACCTGGTTGGACTGATCTGGCTTGCACTGCAAAATTGTCTTATATACATCTAGAACAATATTTTGTGCCACATTCTACAAGGAATTAGGGGATCAGAATATATTTCTCCTTTGCGATGATATAGCACAATGACAGACAACTTACAATGGTCATGGTTTGACTGCTGTTAGTTGTTGCTAAAGATCATAAACCTACAACTGTATGGTTAATGTTGTACTGTTGAGCAAGAAACTTAATTCTGGGCAACCCTTGATAACTTCTGTGGGTGTCTTGAGAATGTCAGGTCTGAAAAAAAGGAGAAGTTCCACAATCTGGAAATTGTTTTCATTTTACCACTTTATTCTCCTTCAGTATGTTTTAAGATGGCTCTGAAATATTAAGCTGGAATAGCACCAGCCCATGCCAGACCTTTCAAAGTGGAGGTGTCACAGTGAAAGTTACAGACTGGTGCAGTTGTATCAGCATATGAGGTTTCTAGGTCCATAGGTAAAAAATATTATGTCATTCAATATTGTCCTGGCATTTGGATATATGTGTTGTTCTTATCCCATAGGTTTGGTTAGGTAGCAGCTTCAATTCCTCCTTCAAACTGGACGGAAATTTCAAAAGTTGTGTTATGATGTCATGGGTTGACAACACCTCACAGCTAAATTAAGTCAATTATATTTGTATAAGGCTATCCAATTATTTAGTATGTCCACTTTGTCCTTCATCCTTTAGATATATTTACTAGGTTATTATGTGAATAATACATCCATTCATGCAGACATGAGAGTGGTTGCGAAGTTACTTATGCCATTTTGACTATGCAATCTCCCTTGCTTCTTTTTTGTAGTATTTTTTTTAACTACTTCCCTTGACACAGCTCCAGATACTTCTCTCGGATTCTAAGTCCCAAAGCTACCTTCTGGCCTGTATCTTGGAAAAGCTGTTCTCAATGTAGAATCTCCCTTATTTGACACTCCAGCTAAGACTTCTTATACTCTCTACTCCCACTACCGTAGGCATGTTAATAAAAATCAATAACAAATATTAGTAGATGATACTGAAGTGAAATTTTTATGGCAGGAAAATAATTCATGCCAAAGATGCAGAACAAATTTGAATTCACTTCAAATACTAACAATCTGCTTATTGGAATAATGGAAAAAAAAGGCAACAAAAAAAAACCTTAAACAAAAATCTTCCCAAAAAATTGCACCCCAAACACCAAAAATCCCATCTCATATGGTTCTGCAGTAGACACTATGGGAAGAAATACCCATTCCACCAAGAAACTAGAATATTTGAGTCAACATCCTACTTCCTGCTGTAATACTGTAGAGGGAATGACCAGTCTTTCCATTTCTTACATTCAACTAAAAGCTCATGAATTTTTCTTTAGATTGTTTGTATTTTTATTGTAATACATCAAAAAATAATCGCTGGCTTAATTTTTTCTCATTATTTTAAGAAAGTGAATGAATCATCATCACTTAGAAGGAAGCAAGGCAATTTATACCATACTAATTGTATAAATTACACCTAAGTTAACAACTTCCAAATCTGATCTGCGATACTCATACACTGATCTTTGATTTGTCAAGAGCTAACTCACAGCAGTACAACAGCAAGCAGGGGCAGAGCAGCAAATCACACTAATTCAATTGTGTCTGAGACTTGTTGCAGTATATTTAAAAAAAATACTTTCACAAATTGAAATTTCACTGTAAAAATAAGTTTCACAGAATTCTGCAAGAAACAAAACCTGAAGACTACCATGACTCGAGAAAACAAATGAGACCTGAATGCTTTTTGCTCTAGCATTTTACCCTAGTTTTTAAATAGTCCTGCATGTTCTACTGAATAGAAAACATATGGTTCCAGAGATCAAAGTCTATTGAATAACCCACCAAGTCACATGACACACAGAGAAGAATTTCTTAGAAGACCGTACCAGATCAGTGGTTAATGCTCTTTCATTCAAAGACTTCTGTAGAACTGGCCAACACCAGTTGCAACAGAAGAATGTGCAAACCTCATGATAATGGATATTGCAGGGTCAAAGACTTGTTATCAAAGTCATGAAGTTCAAGAAGCTGCTGATAGCTAATCATGTACCTTAGGGGTCAGTCCAGAAGCCAATTTTGCTTAAAGTCAGTATTAATTATCTGGGCAGTAGGACTTTGCAGAAAAGGACCTGGAAATTCTGGTGAACAAGTTGAATGTGAGTGAGTAGTGTGCCCTTGTGTTGAAGAAGGTCAATCACATACCATGTTGTATTAACAGAAGTGCATAAAAGAGGCTAAGAGAAGTGAGCCTTTCCCTCTATTCACCATATGTGGGGCAAGATCTTGAGAATCATGTTCAGTTATGGGCTCTCACATACAAAAAACCATTTAAAGTATCTAGGCCAAAGAAAGGCAAGCAAGATGGCAAGGGGGCTGGCCCACAAGGTATATAAGGAGTGAACCAGATTTCCTCAATCTGCAGAATAGAAAACTAAAGGGAGACCCAACTGTTGTTTAATCACACAGCTTAGAGATACAAGGCAGAACAACAACCAGCAAAAGATGAGCGCGGGGAAACATTCATAAGAAAGGTAATACAGTGTTGGAGACGGTGACATGAACAGGTTGTGTCATCTCCATCCTTGCTACAGTAAAAATCCAACTTGAAAAGATTCCAAGAAATTTGATTTAGGTTGGCCTTACTTTGAGATACAGACTGGACAAGAAGGTCTCCAGACATCCCTTCTAACTTGAATTTCTTTATGACATCATGTCTTCATGATTTAAATCCTGAAAAAGACCCCTGAGTTTTTGTAAAGTTAATACTTCTTCTACTTTGGCTGTCATTTCTGGATATTCTTGTTGGCAATAAATGCAGCTCAATCCTTCTTGTTTCCAATCACTTGATAACAGAATTCTTCCTATTTTAAGAACAAGTTTTCACTTGGATGTTTACTCTGTTTAATCTGATAACTCATTAAACATTCAAATGGCTGTTTGCTTTGTTTGATTTTACTGCCCAGTCGTATTTTTCTCTATGGCAGAAATTCTACTTTTTTGTTTGAATTTTTCCATGTTGCTCATCTCTTCTAAATTTCTACTTCAGCAATATTCAGTGTGAAACTAGTGGTCTACCCTACATTTAAGATGGGACAGCACTAGTATGTAGAATGGAATAATCTATGCCATATTGTTGTCCATTCCTTTCCTTATTTATTCAAAAATCTTTTGCTTTCTAAGAGCAGCTGCACCTTAAACAAAAGGTGTTATGCATAAATATGCTATGCATAAATAATAATATATTAAGGCTGAATTTCTAAAAGTAGAGATTTACATTAAGGATAAGAGCCAATAAGGGGAAAAAAAAAGGTCTCAATTGCAAGGTCCATCTGTTACCTACAGGAAAAATAACATCACTTTCCTGTGGAAATAATTCCTGGCTAAGAAACAGTATGCAAACCTACAGCATAGTACATGCTAACTGAGGATTCATTCTGCTCAGTATGAAGATGCATGAGTACAAAAATCTGACTTTGACTTTTCCTTCGACTTTATCAGTGATCTTGATCCAGACTAGATGTCAAGTGCTATTCTTTGGCTCTTCTGTTCTTGTCTCTTGTACATTAATTTATCCTATACTACAATTGTTATCTTTCTATTAATATTATTAGTAATCCATTTTGTAAAGAAAGCAACAGGTTATAAGTCTTAATATCTTCTGCACTAGTTTGGATTCCCAGGAGTCTTTGAATCCTAGACAACACCAGCTAAAATACATTTGCTTTATGTGGGCTCCTTAGGTCACACCTCCAGCTAGGTCAAGGTTATGTGGACTATATTGAATAAGTTTTGATACCCCAACAACTCTATCAATTGAATCAAATTGCATTTATCTTAATGGTTTGAGCTCTGCAGTTCACAGGTTTGTATTAAAGAGTTTTTGAGAGACTGTCAAGTAAAATAATCACATTTTCTTGGTAATTAGCACTAACTTTGCTGGGTTAATAGCCAGAGGTCCAGTACTGTTACTGGACCAGCTCTGTGAGCTCCACAATGTGTAAGGCTCACCAAAGTAAAGAATGCAATGCAGATATACAGAAACTAGAACCATCTGAGCTGCTGTGTCCATACAATATGATGCAGTGTGAAGAGGGTCTAGCTCGAGTTTTGAAAGTGAAATTGCCATACTCATTTCACTGCTATATCAGAACAAAAAAAATATTGAGAACAGAAGGCATGAAGCTCTGTTATCTTGCTTCCCTCTAAAAGTACTCATAGGTTAGAAAAATAAGGTTAAAATTGCTCAGCAGATCTTTCTTGAAGGCAGATTGGAGGCTGCTACTGTGAATTTTATACATTTAAATCTATATGTACATATGTACTTATTATTAAATTCATTTTTTTCGGCAGATTACACAAAATAGTACATAACTGTTTTGCATGAGGGCACAATATTACATAGTCTGCAATTTAACAGAAAGAGACTATTAGTACAATGTCACATCACTTTGACAAGCACATACTTCTGGAATGCATTAAAGCAAGGTCAGCTCAAACTGTACGTTGCCTTTCCTGGAAAATGCCAAGAGGCAAGAAAGTGTAACATAACATCTCTGTTGATTTTATATACAGGTTGTCATAGAAGGAAAGGAAATTAAGTACTCAGCGCAAAATTTTACCATAAATATGTATGTAGAATTTCTATTCATTGAGAACTATCTGAGGAAGACTTGATTCCCAAGTTGTAAACTTCCATTTGCCTTTATAATTAGGTGATAATGTCCACATAGTAATAAATCAACTAGCAGAATTTTAACATCAATGTGCCTGAAATTATTTAGGAAAGAAAATATTGCCTTGTTTCACTGAATCTCACATCAATTAAAAGCATTCAAAGCTACACAAAAATAGAGCTGTCCTTTGCCCGCCATTTTTTTTTTTAATGTTTTTTATAATTTTGGTCAAAATGTGTTTAACTACTCAAGGCCAGTATCTTTATTTTTTTCAGAAGTCTACTGTGAATATCCTGGAGCGTTAAATTATTAAGTTGGCATAATTTGAGTTTAGTCCTTTTGACTAGTGTGCTGGGAATGACCATGCATCATGTAGCTGTTGATGAGAAGTACACGAAGTTACTTTAAATAATCTCCAGCAGTCAAGAAAGGAGGTATCAAGACAGCTTTCGAGGAAACATGGAGAACCCTGCTCTAGTCATGTTGATCTTGAAGTGGCCATTTCTGACACAACCACCGGACAAGCTAAAGAGACAAAATCGGTTTTCTTCTGGACAAACAGGCATAAGTTTGAGTCTGTCATTTCTCAGCACAGTGGGAGGCAAATTTATGTTTAATGGTATTTCCCAGAAGAAAATGTAGAAGAAGAGAAGACATGAAACATAGAATCTTGCAGATGACTGGAAGGAAAAGAAAAAATAAGAAAAACTTGGGAAGAAAAAAGAAAGAGCTCAGCAATGTGGTGAAAACATTAGCCAAAGACCAATCAAGTGAATGAGTACTTCAGTGAGTGGGGATTTACAACTGAACATCAAAAGAAAGAGAAGTAACAACTAAGTGGTGGCGGATCACAGAAACGAAGCTGAACGTATTACAAATAAGCATTGAGTATAAAAAGTGGGATCCACAGCAGAAGCTTTTGCTCCTAAAGAATAGTTCATATGTTCATTCATAGAGGAAAGAGTTTTTAATGAGAAATTCCTTCATATCCTTTTATTAGGAAATTACAAATTTCATTAGAGGAATATTTGATGATATTTTTTCTTCTCTCCCTTCCTTTGGTAATTCAGCTCCACTCATGTCACATTTCATTTCTGTCTTCAGTGAAATTTCCTATTTTTCATAAAATGACCAAGACATCAGGTTTTGCTAAATGAAGAAAATTGATAGAATATAAGCGGGGAAAAAGAACTTTGCTAATATGGAGGGAAAAAGAGCAAGAAAGAATTAATGAAATTTCACTTAGAAACGAAGAAAGACCGGGAGTGGGATAACAGCCAGGATTAGAAATGTTGCATGTTCAAGGGCTAATAACCAAGAATTCTACTCAGTTTTATGTGTTTTTGTTTGGTATAGTTTGATTTGCTTTGGTTTTTGGTTGTTGTTTTTTTTAAAGGTTTCATTTTGCAGAGGACACATATGCTAAAGTATATTTTATAAAAGGTCTTTGATTTTTTAAAAGATAGAATGTAAAAGAAGTGAAAATATAATTTTTGAGCTGGAAAGAGCCACTGGGGTCAATGATCAATGCCTGAGCATATGATAATATAGCGAACAAGCTAAGAAGTCTGAGCTAGACTACTATTATTTCTGCATTAAAAACTCAGATATCTGGCAAGCCACATTTATAACAAAAGAGTTTACTGAAATGCAATACAGGCTGTTCCAGATGAAATTCTGGAGAATTTTGGAGCTGGGGGGTACTGTTCTTTGAGTTTTTTCCTCTCTCTTCTCTCATCGAGTTTTATCTTACACATTTCCAGGTATGAGAGAAAGGTATCCCACAGAGGACTCTGTTTGAAAGGCAGCTGATACTAGCATGGGCACAGTGACTCTCATCACATCAAAGATTGCAACTCAGCAGCTAATGCGAAGGTTAGGAGAATAAAGTAGTAGTACCATTCAAAGAGGGGCAGAGATCGAATAAAATTAAAATCAACTTATATATAGTATTTTGAATTAATCTTTGCAGACTGAGTAGAGAATGAAAAATCCAGGCTGAAAGAAAAAGGAAAACTCTACAAGCATTAGAAGGAAAAGACATTAAGAATGATTTGCAGTTGTTAATCTCTTAATGATTTTTAACTGTAATATTATTTATAAGTCAATAGTACCTAGTGACCACACTTTTTTCCATGCAACGTGTTGAACTACACAAAACAAAAAGAGTGACTGCCTTGTCAGTCAGATGCAAGTTCAAATGATTTCTCTGTTCCTGGTTTAATCTAATTTAATAATCAATAATAGATGACTGGATCCTTACAGCATCTGCATAGGAAAAAGTGAAGATATCACGAGTACCATTATATCTTATGAGCAAAAAACCCCTGAATGAGCAAGCATTGCAATGGATATTTTTACATTGTTTAGCCAATTATAAAATCCCATGTCTTGTATTTTACAACACATTTATTTTTGTTAAATAAAAATAAAGTCACTATACTAAGTAAATATCCTAGAATAATTTTAATAAGCATTATCAGAGCTATATTTCAGACTCCAAACTTTCAACTCTTCATCTACCCACTGGAACTGCAGCATCGCTAACTGGCTAAGCAGTGTAGCTTTCCCTAAAATAGCAGCATTTGAACAGTATTTCAAATACGACTACATAGCTTTTTGGGGGAAACAAATGAATTATGCATCTTAAATATCAACAAATATTTATACAGCTAACAATCTGCAGCTTAAGTAGTCTCTAGAAATTTAAAGAAAGGGCATATTGTCGTACTCCATGATAAACTCAATAATAATTAGAATTCCTACCAGGCTGTTAACTAATGCAGACATATTAAAGCATATTTTTAGCTGAGCTTATTATGTTCTAATAAAATTTAAAGAAGCATAGCTGAAGGGTAAGAAGTAGCAGCATCTGGTCTGTTACCAGCTCTACATTGTGCTGTGCCATTTAGACGCTGCCAGTGTGCATGTTTTCGAAATGTTGAAATGAAGTCCTAGATTGATCTGCTATTACTGCTTTAAAAATAGTCTGTGTATAAACCTCTACTTTTAAATACAAATAATGGCAACCTAGTCAGAAATCAGCTTCCATGCTGCATATCCTCGAACATAGCTGTGGCCATCTCTTTGATGTCCAAACTTGTTACAAGCAGACTTTAAAAATTTCTTTTTACAGTTTTTTTAATATACAGTCCATAACTGCTGCATGACTGATGACCATTTCACGACCGTGAATCTCCACTGCTAAATGCAGATGGCAGAAATGTTAAATGGAAGATTATTAGTTTCACAGGTACTGATGTTTTTTAAGTGGTACACATTGCTCTGAAGGACAAAAAAATTCAAGGCAAAAAAGAATCTAGGCCTTTACATATAATTTTGGATAATTATTGTTGCATGGAAAAACAATTCTTAAACTTTTTGCAAACATATATGTGATTTGGATGTTTTCACCCCTCCTTTTATAGCTGCTTGCTGGCATGGAGTCTTGGCAATGGCACATCTAGATGACGGTGGGTTTATTCTCATGTCTCTGGGCATCTCATCTGGGCAGTGTCAGGACACATCAGCAGTGTGGAGCATGTTGAGCAACTCAGATAGTGTCATTCAGACACCTTGAGGAATGTCTCCCTGGGTTATTCTGCAGAAATGGTATTATAACCTGAGAAGTTGCTCCACCAGATTTGATTTCCTTTAGGAATGAGGAAGAAACAGAATCTAGTTGACTTCAGGCACCAGCACAAAATTCCTCAAAGAGTTCTCATGTCGCAAAGGCAGAAAGAAATAGCAGTCCTAGTCCTAACTTACTAAGTATTGCTTGATTTAGGGAACAAGATAACATGAGAAGAGGCCTAGTCACTTTTTGGAAGGTGCATGCACAAGAATCAGTTTAATGATTTGCAAAGTATTAAAAATAAATAATTTCCCTTTTTTTTTTCCTCTTAAAATGTCAACGTAGCCCTGTTAATGCACACCTTTTTCCTGAAATATATTCTCTAGGTATTTTAGTACACAAGCATCCTTTATTACTGTGGCATTTGCATACAATAGCAAAAAAAGAGGGAGGGAAGGGAAGGGAAGGGAAGGGAAGGGAAGGGAAGGGAAGGGAAGGGAAGGGAAGGGAAGGGAAGGGAAGGGGACATCTGAACCAGTGCAGCAATCACCAAGTTACAACCAGGGACTGAACAGGGCACTTCTGAAGCAAAGCTGGGAGTCTCTTTAGTTGTGAGAGTCCATTACAGACTGCTCCATGGGACATAAAACACACACAAATGTGGATTAGTAGGGGAGCCACTTGTCAGTGCAGGGTCAGGATAAAACTTGATAAGCTGTCTTTGCAAGATGGTTTTGAAAGCCTGAGCAAGCAGAGTGTCCTAAGCCATCATTAATACCAATAAATAATAGCCTAGCAGGTGTGTGATCCATATCATAATGCTACCAAAGGGTGCCTAGGGACAAGAGAGTGTTTAAGTCAGAAAATGAATGAGAAGTTTATTGATGACTCTTCTCTCCAAAGGAATGATCTTCAACACCTTTCAGTTTTCAGCACCTTGCTCGTTTTTCTAGCAGGGATATGGGTTCCTTTATAGCAAAGTTAAGCCTAGTGTCAGTAGGCTTGCTTTTTAATTGCCTTTCACAGGGGCTTTAATAGGAGTGCAGAGATCCCAGGAGACCCCCCCCAAGAGCACAGAATGAACAGCACTGGGGCAGTGCTGTCTGCCCACAGATGAAACTGAGAGCAAATATCCCATATAAGAAATTCAAGAAAGATTGCACCACACTTACAGTTTCTTAATACCATTACACTACTATTCAGTGCAAGAAAATAATTCCATGACTATTAGCTCTTCAGTGAGAGTACCTCTTCTTTCAGTCATTCTCCTCCTTCACTGATTTTTCCTCATGTCCTCTACCCATTTTCAGTGGTGCATCCTTTCTCTGCAGGCACAGCTGTTATATACACAAAAACCCTATTTTTTTTCATTTTTCATGTTTCTATGCATAAAAACTATTATATTCTTCTTTTTGTTGTTGTATAGTGGAAAAGTTGATCTCAGTTTCTATGTGGTTACACAAAGAACAAGTAATATATAGGTGTAATATGTTATTTTGTGTATCACAAATGTTTGTGTAGAGTATTTAGAGATTACAGTGTAATTTATAAACAACTTTACTGTTTAGACTCATATTTTCAATCTATTCTAGGTATTTACACTATTTATATAATATCTCAGGGCCTAAAAACCCTTTGAAACACTTACCTTGGTAACACTGGAGAAGAAAACTCTCCAGTAGTACTACTATACTTAGCTAACACAGGAGAATCAAAGGCCCATAATCTGCAGAGATAACTACATCTCAGTTGCAATTCTGTGTATTGACACCCCTAAGGATTTAGAAGGACTAAGGAAGGTTGATGTTTCCAGGGTATCTGAACAGCAGACTGCACACGTCAGAGCTTGAAGGAATTTTCAGAAACTGCTATGCTGGTTTAAATTGGTGATGACTGTCAATTTTGGAGACCAGAGCTGCTTAAAAAAATGCCCACCAAGGCTTTCTCTATAGTTCCTATTTCATAAAAACTATAGAAAAATCAAGCTTTTTTTGTTCTTTTAAAGACTGTTACAGAACAGGTCAAACAGTTAACACTGGTTTTCTGCTTTCTAGACTGTTAGGGTGTATCTCCTGGTACAATATTCAGTATTGTTTGAATGTGCTTATTTTTCTTTGTCTGAGATAATTTTAACCAGTCTCAGAACTTCAGAGATTCAAAGAATGTAATTTTCTTCTGAATGCTAATTAGCTTGATAACTTTGTTTATTTAAAGCTTATTAAGAAACCTGGCAAATTAATACATAGCATCATCATATAACTTTCAGGTTTCCTGCAGCTGATTACTTGGAAGGCTGTTTAACAGAGCCACCCTGCCTGACAGCACGATAGCCTTGTGGGATTTGCAAATTACTGAAGGAGCAGGATTTTTTTGAACAAGTCCTATCTGTGGCTCACTGAATTGTATTGGAAATAAGGTGTTAATTGTGTCAATAAACATAACCATAGTGCCTTTCACAAGGCCCCACGATAGCCACTTTTGCCTCAGCTGGGGTTCTTAAAATGTGCTTTTCCACAGTTGACTTGTACCACACAGCTAGTATTTCTCCCTGAGTCATGCACCAAGAAAATTGAAGCTGCTGGTGAAACGTCCACAAGGTCTGCTCTGCACCAGGCATATAAGCAGTTTCAAAAGAAATCTAATAAATTATTCCCACAGACCACCAATCAGTAATAAAATGGCATTTTCATTGGTAATAACAAGACATTTTCGCATTCATGTAAAACCCACCATCATTGCAAATTCATTTGGCTCTGCTATTCCTCATTAAAATATTGTTTAAACTGTAAAACTGCATTCAAATTTGCACAGCCTCAGATTTACGACTTGGGGGAAAAAGCAAAAGGGATACAGGCAGCTCTCCATATATGTGTGGTTTTATAAGGAGTTCCTCTTGAACTCTGAAACACTCTGTGTTTTGCATTATGCTCTTTAGCACTCCATTACAGTTTCAATCACTTCCAAGATCTCCCATAATAAGTTATATTGAATCAGGGATATATTTCAGAAGAACTTAACTTTATATCTTAAATTTTAAGGAAAGCTCCCTAATAAGTGGCATTTGAATGAAAATACTGTTGGTTATTGTAGGCAACATTCTAAATAATTTAAAAGGTCATTTTAAGTTTGTTATTACACAGTAATTAACACAAAATCGGAATAGATTCTTTGTAGTACGCCTCATCATTTTGCAGCTGGTTAGATAACACTGACTTAACATACCTATATAGCAACAAAATTCATATGTCATTATGCAGAAAAAGTATATAATCATTACTAATGGAATGCTGAATAAGAGCTAAATTCTCCTCAGTCACCAGCATAATGCAGAGTTTAATAAACCAGATGAATCAGATGCAAGATGAAGCAGCCACCACAATCTTTTTTATTACCTAGATATTCAGTAGTTTTTTCTTCTTTTTTTTCTTTTTAATTTTTTTTCCTACTTAAAAAAAATGTATTGATACTTAGCATAACCTGGTAAATGTCTTTCACAAGGGTTTTTAAGTATTTTTTTTATTTGCTGTTTAACCAGCCAGCATAAAGAAGGCAGCATAACCATCCTGAAGCCCAGAATATTTGCGCTGTTATGGTTTAAGGGTTACCAGCCTGAAAAGGAAGGACAGGTGGTGTCTGTAGGACCCTGGAGTGTCAGAGATCAGTACTGTTCTCTCCCCTTTCCAGCCACAGTCTATAAAAAAACAAGGTTTTTCTCGGGCTTTCCTGGTTTCCTGGGCTGCTTCCTGTCGCATCTCGGGACGGCTGGGCCTAGCTCCACATGTTGGCAGCATCCACCACCATCCGCTCCCGGCACCACTGCAGTGCCTGGTGACGAGTCACAGCAGTCGCAGTGGCCACAAAGCACTGCTTGGACATTTCCACTCGGGACTACTGGGATCGGGTTTTGTATATAATTATCCTTTGTCTCTTATTAATTCCCTTTTCCTTTCCCCTGTTGTTTTCATTAAACTTGTTACAGTTTTAACTTCCAACCTTGTGCGGAGCAATTTTATTTTTTTATTTTATTATTATTATTATTCTCTCTATATTCCCTTCTCTTAATCCTCCCTCTGGGAGGGGTAGGGGCAATAGAGAGAAAATCCTGCTCTCTCTCTCTCTGACCCTTAAACGGAGACATGCACATGTCTGAAACTGGGCTGAAGACAGTTAAGCAGAGTCTTGGTTGCCCTGGCCTAGTGCTGGTCATGGTCCTTTCTGAGCCTAGAGATGAATCCACAGGTCCCTTCCAAATGTCCCTGCTATGACACTCATACTGTGACTGGAGTGGAAACTACGCACATTTTAAATCTTGTTTTTTATTCAGCTGGTTTTGTATCAATTTATCTTTTTTATTTATTTTATAATCCCCCTTCAGCCTCTTTGCTGACATTTCCCACCAGTCATAACCTACCAGAGAACCTTGTGTCAGTCCTCCCAGCGTGTGAATGCAATAACTTTTCTGCATGGCTTCTGCCATGTCAGAACAAAAAACAATCTGTTAAAAATACAGTCAATTGAAAAGCAGGTTGGCTATTCTGAGCTCAGTATTATTTTATCCTAATGCTGCACAAGTCAGGGTAGGAGTCATGGTTTAATTCTTTCTGGATTACAGTCCAATCAGGACTTGTTTAAATTGCTCCTATGTGGAAAAATAATCCATAAACAAAGAAAAGGAGAAGCTGAGTCTGCATTTCAAGGACACCCCCCACTTCTTTGAAAATCAAAGTGAAAAAAAAAATCTCTTTTTCTTTTCATCAGTAGGAAATCATGTGTCATACATAAGCAATGCACAACTCGGAGAAAGTCTGTTCAAATGGCGTTATGAATACTACAGCTACAGTGAACCAAAAGGAGAATAGTTGTAGGTTTATTTCTCCTCCCTCTGTTTGCCCATAAGGAAGGCTTGCAATGTATAGTATACTGAAGAACTCAGAAAAAAGTCTATTCAAATGGTATTATGAATACTGTGCTAATAGAGAAACAACTTTCCATGCCTACACGGAAATAAACCAGCTGTCTTCATTAGAAACGGATGGGGCTTATTGTTATTCTATCTTGATTCAGAAAACACTGACATTTCCCTTATGGTAGAATTTCAAATATATATACTGGGAAAAAAAAAGTGAAAGAAGAAAAAATACTTTTTATTTTTTCCAAAAAACTTACATAAAAAAGTAGTAATTCCTTTTCTTTTTTTCCAAAACCTGTTCTTCACAGACAGTTATAAAAATGACTATTCAGTGCAACACTGGACACCTGATGATATTTAATATAACAGAAAACATTTGTGTTCTGCTCAAAAAGAGAAGTCATCTCCATGTGGGCTTGAAGACAAATACCAATCAACATGACAGGCAGAAACAAACACATGCTATGCTGTATGCAAATGTGTCCTTATTCCCTCTTCATCTAAAATGATGGATATTCAAAAAATCACAGAAATCTATACTGTTTTTTAATTATGAACATAGGTCTTAGGTTATTCCATAAGTGTGCACTTCAGTGACTTGTGCATTCAGTAAATGGACGGAAAATTACAGGATGAATTTTAAATTGCTCAGATTATATGCAGTCTGTTCCATTTTATATAATGCTGTAAGTTTACTGAATGCAATAAGCAAAGTATACTGCTTAGTTGTTCTTATTTTTCCCTCCAACTGAATTTCTCTGGTATTAACCATTTCTATCTATTCACATTCTAGCACCCTCTCCAGGTATCAGCATACCAAATTAGTTAAAAAAATTAAAATAAATCCATCTATAAACTATACACACCCTGGAAAAACTCACAGAGGCTGAGAAACCAGACATTATGAGACATTTAGGTACAGCATAATAGAGGCTAACACTGCAATTCTGCTCCTAATAAACACTATGGGGATTCTGTCAATGACTTCTGTAAGAATAGGACTTTGCATAAGAAAGACAACATTGTATGGTCACCCACTATAATTTGCATAAACACGTTATAGAAATCAGTCTAGTCATATCTTAATTGAGTCCCTTCTCTTTATACTGTAGTATAACCTTTAAATCCAATTTGGTCATAGCATTGTTAGAATTATAAATTCAATGCCATGTCAAATATATTTTATTTGTTTCTACTTTGCATTTGCATACTTTCAGCTTCCAGCCCCTTGGTACACCTGTAATACTCTTCTGCCATGAGAACCCTTCTGCAGTCTTACACCACAATTACTGTCTTTTAATACTCTCTAGAATATTTTTGCTAAAAGGAGATGGCCTGGTTTAAATCAGCTTCTTTTCCACCTTAAGGCTGATTCTTAATTGCATTATATCTCCCTTTCAATAGCTGGACAATGCAAAATGATAATGAGTATCCTTATGGTCTCCCACACCCAAACATGATGTCTATTATCTAGATACAGTAGAGAAAATTAACAAGAAATACTGCTTTTCCAAGTTAAACTCTTAGTGGATTTTAGTAGGTAAGCTCACCCTTCCTTCTTCCATATGCCAGAGAGACATTCCCAATCTAAGGAGACCCAGAAAAATAGTACTATATATTGTTGTAGGTCTTGGTATAAGCTATTCCCGAAAACACGTCACCTAATGTGAGATACGTGTTATGGATATGGCTGCATCTCAGTCAGTGACCCCAAACTGCCTTTCCCGTCAGTGAGAAAACCAGATTCTGCTAAAACACAATTTGTCTCTCCTAAAATAGACATCTGAACCCAGTCAGGTTAATTGCGCCCTAAAAGCACCTCCATTGACTATAAATAGAAGCCAGGGCAATAATTTCAGATGAAGACATCTATAGAGGGGATGCATATGCAGTTATGTCAAATTAATTCCACCCTCACTGTACTGCTTTTGAAGAAAAAGATTGATTTAGAAAAAAACCCACACCAAAATCCTGAATGCATTCCTTTTGTGGAGAACACGGATGTTTAATCAAGAGCCTCAGCTACTCGCAGAAAAAAATGAAACTCTTGGTTTCTCAACAGATCTTGTTGGAGAGAATAGGGTATCTCAGTGTATGGATAAAGAATTCATGATGACAAAAAGATTCAAGATGTGAATATGACTAGATGTTCTAAAAATACTTTTTTCTAGGTGAAATTGTAGAGAATTATCAGAATTGTTAAAAATGAGATCAACTCACTAATAAGTATTTTTTTCTTTAGTTGGGATTATCATTAGCAATAATTAGATTCAGTTAATGGGGTATGAATATGGATGAAATACCTAGGTATTTAGAATTCTGAAAGTAATTTGATTTAATCACTGTTTTCTTGTTGAAAATCTGTTTTCATAGGTACAAATATTTTCCTAGATACAAACATCTAATTTCAAAATCTTACCAATGTTATAGTTTGTTTTGTTTTGGTTTGTTTTGTTAGTTTTTTCAATTTTTAATTTTAATTCTAGGAGTAATTTTTCAAAGTTAATTTATACAACTCAGTTTTAGGGTATTTTTTACAAAACAAAATAACGAACAAGCAAAAGAAAATACTTTTTCTAACAGGATCAGTAAAATACTTATGTATATTTAGAGGTATTAGATTTATTTTTTTAAATAACCATTTTATATAATCAACAAGTTCGTTTAGATGACAAGTAAAAAACAGCAAAATACTTGAAATGGAACAGATCTTCTAATCACAGCTCTTTCCTTATAAATCGGAAAGATGTAAATCCAAATCAGAAAAAACACAATATTGCAGTGAACCTGTACAAAGTAACTGAATGGCAGATACAAAACTGAACTAAAAATAAATTCTAAAAATCCAAAACCCCAACCAAACAACTAATTGGCATGCATTACAGAAAATAGATATTGTCATCATATTTAGATGTTGGTTTTGATGAGTTTCATTGATAAAGAGATACATTTAATATGATATATTGGACTTCTACAAGACATTTGACCTGGTATCATGAGAAATCCTGCTTCATAAACTCAAATTACAAAAAACTCTGAAAATAATAAAATAACTATGACCTATAATATGCTCATTTTATTAAAAACTGCTTAAACTACAAGTCTGAAAACATCATTAGTAATATGGAATTGTATCTGAGTACCTGCATTTCCCCTGGGTTCGTCAAAGAACCTTCTTGCTCTATGCTATTCAGAATTTTTAAGAATGGCTGGGAAAATTATATTTTATCACTGAGCAAAATGTGCTGGTGACATGAGAGGAGGGAAAGTGGTTAATGAGAAACGATATAGAGAGTTTGGTTTCAGTGAATAAATATCTATTTCAATGTGTCCAATGGCCATGTATATAGGAATAGAGAATGTAAGCTACAATAATGGTTTGCTAACCTGGGAAATAGTGACTGTAAAAAGTACTTAGGGATATGGTGGATAATCAACTAATAATGAGATCCCAGGTGACACTGGAGTCAAAAGGGATAATGGATTGAAATATGGAATAGTGAGTAGGAGTTTTGAGATTATAATACATCTGTGTTTGACAATAATGAAACCATTCCTGGAATAATTTGTCCATTTCTGCTCTCAGTGTATTAAGAGAGATGTTAAAAGCCTGGAAAGAATTGAGAGGAGAGCAAGGGGAGTGAGTAAAACATGGACAGCAGTGTGGTGTCCTGGGGAACAGGAGGTACTCCACCTTTTCAAAGAGAGAACTACGGAGTGACTTGATAGTGTCTCCAAGTATCTGTGTGGACCACAGAAATTCAGAAGTCCTTTCAGTCTAGAATACTAAGGCAGAACAAAACCAATATTGGAAAGCAAATGTGACCTAAATTCAGCAGGGAAAAAAGGAAAAATTAATGAAAAGAATTCACACACACAGAATCACACACAGAATCACTCGGTTGGAAAAGACCTCTGAGATCATCATGTCCAACTGTTCCTGTCTACCCCCTAAACCATATCCTTAAGCACCTCGTCTACCCGCTTTTTAAATACATCCAGGGATGGTGACTCCACCACCTCCCTGGGCAGCCTGTTCCAGTTCTGACAACCCTCTCAATAAAGAACTTCCTCCTTATCTCTAACCTGAACGTCCCTTGGCACAGCTTGGTGCCATTTCCCCTTGTTCTATCCCCCATCACCTGGGAGAAGAGACCAGCACCCACCTCTCTACAACCAACCTCCCTTTACGTAGTTGTAGGTGGTGATGAGGTGTCCCCTCAGCCTTCTCTTCTCCAGAAGAATTTGTGGTGAATTTGTCATCATTAGAAACTGTAAAGCCAGGACTGGATGTTTGTTTTATGAGACACAGCATGGTTTACTTCAGCTGTGGCTATTGTGCTTTAGTCAGGAATTAGTGCATGTCACTACTATGGTTTGAACTTGCCATAAAATCAGAGTGCTCCCTCAAGCCCACCAAAATCTATGAATGGTGTTAATTGATTCAGAAAAAATTAGATGGCACTTACAGATTTAATTTGGAAGATTGCTTCCCATTGTGAACAAAAAAAATCCTTTGAACTTTTATTAAAGGGTCCAGTTTACATCTTATACATGCTTAGCTTCAGATTTCACTATTACCTGGAGGTCAAAGTCTCTCAGCTGCAGGCAGTAGACCCTGAGAATGACTTGGTCTTACAGATGCTGCACATGTGGAAGCACAAATCCAACTAAGAACATGGTAGAGCTGCACGTGCTTCCAGCTTGAAGGGTGTAAAAAGCTCTGGTCCGCATGTCCTATGCTCACACTGGAAGAAAACTCTTCCTACCTAAGATTAGGACTTTTAAAACAGGAAATACAATGTGGAAACTGCTGTGTGATAAAGCAGTTTAGTTTTAGTCTGGAGTAAAGGAGGCTGAGGGGAGACCTTATTGCCCTCTACAACTCCTTGAAAAGAGGTTGTGGTGAGGTGGGGATCAGCCTCTTCTCCCTCATAGCTAGTGATAGGACAAGGGGTAATGGCCTCAAGTTGTGCAAGTGGAGAATCAGGTTGTGATATTAGGAGGAATTTTTTTTACTGAAAGGGTTGTCAAGCACTGGAAGGGGCTGCCCTGGGAGGTGGTTGAGTCACCATCCTTGGAGGTGTTTGAGTCACCATCCTTGGAGGTCTTTAAAAGATGCGTAGATGTCATGCTTAGGGACATGGTCTAGTGGCAGACTTAGTAGCGCTGGATCGATGGTTGAACTCAATGACCCTTAAGGTCCTTTCCAACCAAAACCATTCTATGGTTCTATTCTATGAAAGCAAAGGGGCAGCTTTTTGGCACAGACCACAATATGTCTAGGAAGACATTGAGGCTGGTGACTTTACTTAGAAAACATTAGAAACTAGAAACTAAAATGTCTTCTAGTTCACCTTGCTCTACAGAAGTATTAAGTAACAGTACTTTTATGATATCATTCTACTTCTTGCTTGCCACATGAGCAGCTTGTTTCTAATGCCTTTCCCCAGAAGGCTGTGCGTGAATTGTATTCCAGGGGCAATTCAGAAACTAGAAAGCAAGCTGGGTGTTATTTTTGAAAATTAACATTTAACTTTAATTGTTCCTTCCTGCACTACTTTGGAAATTATTCCTCTGTGCAAACTGAATGAGAATGGAAAAGGTCATGTTCAATTGTAGATTTTAAAAAACCCTGAACTGTAGTTCTAGTTTACCACCTTGTTTTCATCTTAAAAATAGCAATAAAAACAAAACAAACCTTGTCTACACGCCTGCTTTACATTAGAACTGTACAAGGAAACTTATAATGTCTGTTGCTCTGCTGAAAGGAAAAATAACCAATTTACTCTTGTGTGGTTCAGAGGAAAATAGCCTTGAGAAAATGTTATTGATGTAGTGTATTTATGTAGGATTGCAAGACAAATTATGCCATCAGTAAATAAGGTCAGAGTAGAAGAGTGAATTACTGGCAAAAATAGGTTGCTTGCAAAGGACAAAGGTTCTTTTAACTGCATACAAACCTTGAAGCAGGATGAGAAGAAATAATAACAGACTCCATGTGGAATGCAGTATTTTAAAGCTTCCCAAAATCTAAATGATTTTTTTGTGGATGACTTTTTAAGAAGGATGAAGAGGGCTGCATGACAGTATCTGCCTGCGATGATCAGGAGTCAGTTTAAGGGCCTCCTCTGCAGTACGGTGGTAGCTGCTACAATCAGCAGACTTTGGACCCTACCTTCAGAGAAGAAAATGCTACATTTAGGGATCTACTCCTAACGCTTCCCCATGCAGTCCTAAATAAGTTAATGTAGTTTTCTATAGCAGGAAAGGAGGAACACATCAATAGACACTAAACAACCTGCTTAAACACAGGTATATACAGGAGTACACTGCATAGAGAAGCACACTATTCCATTTTTAAGAAACAAAATTCTGTTTTACAGTTCTCAGTACCTTATGTAATTTCTCATCTGTCTGAAACATGTTTAACACAGGTTCTGCTTGACAATGGCTGCCAGGAGCTGCTAATTTATTCCTAGTACACTTCAAGTTTTTCAGTCACTCATGAAAATGAGCTTTGAAGGTATATTTCTGGACCAGTAATTGGCTAGGGAAATTATAGCATCAGTTCTTTAAGAAGAAAATTTTCATAGTCACATTAGTTTGATAAATAATCTTTAAATAAAGTACTATTAAGCATGTCAATATTGCTTTGCAGTTGTAATTGGCATTGCTTGCATTATTTAAAAGACCAAGCACACGGCTAGATACATCCTGTGTATTAGTTGCTCTCATGCTATGCAATTCACACGAGGCATTGGTGACAATGCAACATTTTGGAGAAGAGATTAGAGTGGAAATCTTCCCTTTTTTAGAGATGTCCTAACTGTTAGAATAGAGCAACACAAAGAATGAGTGTACAGCCAAAGCCAGGGCTGTACTTACACCACTGATGCTGCCTCAAGACCATCTGCCCACAGTGAGCACTACCTTGAGAGGACTTATCCTGAAGAGGGTGAATAGGAGTGGCGCAGAGCTGACCCTGGGAGTGAGCTATCATCATAGCCTGGTCAAGCTCAATCCTAAACCCATTCGTGACTGGCAGCAAAACCCAAGGTTGAGTATACAGCTATTCTACCACAACAAGGCTTGAACCTTAGCATGAAATTATCTTTTTTGTTCTCAGCATGTTCCTCATGCAATCTTCCCAAGCAACAACTAGGCATTGCTCATGGTCAAGTACAGTTCAAGGACCGTAGCTGATAGGCAGTTTGAGTATCAACAGCTTATTTTCGGGATTTAGGAGACTTGTTTGGACATCACTGGGCTGCATCTGAGCCTGGCTGGAGGTGATGGGATGAGTCTTGGCTAGTGAGACCCCGATCCACTGTCCCTCAGTGGGTTCCTGTGTTTTCCGGCACTCCAGAAGCCACCAGCCTCTTTGCCCCCAACACTGACTGCGGATCGCCATAGACTTAGTGGACATTTTAGAAACATAAACAACTAAAAACTGTTTTTTGCAAATAAGAATTTTCTCCTTTGAAACCTTTAAATATCACTGCTGAACTAATCTATCATGACAGTAAATCCTACAATATGGTCAGAGATGTTAAACTGACAGTCACAGCTGCTTGCTTGTTCTTTACACTGCTTGTTTTTAGCTTTCCAAAACTTTACTTTGTAATCTCACCTCTTACTTCCTGGGCACGTACAAAACATTGCCACTGTGCTTCTGCTTTCCCAAATGTTGCTTGTTGAATAATAGGAAGGAACATTTGTGTCCTTCAGTTGGTGGTTTAAGGAAAAAAATCTGTGAAACAAGTTTCTACAAAAAGAAAGTACAAGAGGGCTTAAAACAGTGTGTTTGAGAAGGAATTATCTTCTTTACACAGAAGGTAGATGCTTAGATATATATACTTCATAATTATAATAAAGGAAATAGACCTGGAGAGCTCTGTTGTGGATCAGTGGTTAAAGTAATAGCCTGTGAGACTGAATTCCTCGATTGTAATCCTGATCTATCAGCAGCTTCTAGGTTAGCGGCAAGTAAGTTCTTTTTGGGCCCAATTCCAACATCTTTTAAAGGTGCTTTGCACTGATGTAACTCAATTGATTCTAATGGAGTCACTTTCACTTTATGTCAATGAAAGTGAAATCAGGATATGATTACAGTCTCAGTTAACTCACCTTCCAAACAGATTCAGTCTATCGATCAGGGCTAAGGGAGAGTTTAGAGTTGGAATTTTTATTTTCTTTTCATAAAAATATAGCTTTTTGTAATTAGATAAATTGAAGAAAACATGACATTGTGGTTACTTGAAAGGATGTAACTTAAAAAGGAACTTGTTGGACTCTTGGACTGGCAAAATGCATTATTTTGAGTCCATTGGTCTTCAAACTGCATATCACATAATTACCTACCCTGAATTTGAGGCCACTTGCAATGTTGTGAGCCTAATAGGTTGGATGGGTTACACTTCAAATGCAGAACTAAATGGTCTCAGGCTATACCACACTGTCCTCGATCACACTGCCTACAAAAAAGCACTGCAAGACATTGGGTGACTGCTCTGTTAATCTTGTGTGGAAGACAGAGTCAACAGACAATCCAAATTAAAATGCATATACAGCTGAAACAAAACATTTTGGATCAGTTAAACAGAAATGTAATGTTTTAATTCAGGAATGCCAAGCTATTGCCTTCCAATATTAATTCAATTATGCGGATTGCAAAAGACAATAGAAAACAAAATGCTTATGAGACACAGAACAAAGAAAGCACCGTTTTCTAGATCTTTTTTCTTAAATATACACATTCTCACCTTCCGCTTGTGACTATTAATCTCATGTCTAAGTAGTAAAATGCCATCACTTTCAAAACAGGCACACCTTGTCTAGCCAGTGAGGACCAGCGTATGGTTAACCGTGGGATGCTGCATTTGGCACCTTTGCAGTTATCTAAATAAAAATCTGCCATTTTCTGCTCAGAATGCTCTGTGTTGATTTTTGTTCTTTTAACTTCCCTAAGCAAGGTGTAAGTTTTTACATCTCCACCCCAGCTGCAGGAAGAGTTGAAAGCAGCTCAGGTTTCTCTCTTAATGCTAAAGGAAAACGGACTAGCCTACATATCTTGATGTAAAAGGTGCTCTCTCATTTGCATTCTTAGTTATGAGAACTTGTCATTGTAGTATATAAAAGTGCTATTTGATATATTTACTCTCCAGGGAAGTAGTTAAGTACTTTATTCCTGTTTTACATGTGGCAAAGGAAAAATAGACAGACTGTAAGCTAGATATTCAGAATTTTGACAGACTAATTTTCAGAAAGCTGAGCTCAGATGCCTGCTAAAATTAGCCTTGTTTTGGTTTATTATTATCATTATCATTATTATGATGATAATGACTGGACACCTGCTCAAACAGCAGGTTAAATTGTATTAGTCAGTGTTTAGATATACAGTGAAAAGAAAATCAGCTTCTGGCTATAGTGCTTATCATCTCAGGATGAAACAAGAAACCAAATTGAGATATGGGCAGGCTGAGCATCTACAGAGCAGTGAGACCCAGAACTACACAATGTTTCCAATTCAACATCCTCAACAGGCATGACAGACATTTTATGAGCTATTTATGAACCTCCTGAGGTTCCTACTATATTAAATATATTTATATCCTTATAGATGGGTGTATGTACACATAAAAATACACACTATACAATTTCACAGAGGTTTGCAAGAAGCTTTTTCCACTCATGAAAGACACCACAAGAACAAAATGGTGGCTACCAAAAAAAGTGAACTGATCACAACAGGCTGAACTTAACTGATGTGAATGCAATATGCTGAAAAAGGCCTAGGGGATTTTGTGGACACCAGGCTAAGCATGAGTCAATGTATTTGCATCAGGAGTACAGCAAAAATGTATTATGGCCTCATTAGAACAGAAAATTAAAATAAATTAGCATCTTCCTTTACTTAGCCACAGTGAGGCTGCACTTGGACTAATGGGTCCAGTTCTGGACCTCTTGAATTCAAGGGGAGAAATTGGAGGGGGTGTTGCAGAGAGTTGCCAAGATTATTACTGGCCAGGGGAAGTAAATTATGAGATTTTGAGAACTGGGCTAAACAGTCTGACAGAAAGGAGGCAAAAGAGAAATTCAGTAGCAGCCTACCGTTTTTTTTAAATGGATGATAGAAAACAAAGTAGTTACCCGGGGTGGATATGGAATCCCAGTGCTTAGATATTTCCTAGACTTGCCTAAAGTCGTGGGTGACTTGATCTGGTGTTGGTGATAGACCCACTCTGGGTGGAAAGTTCAACCATTGACCTCCAGAGGTCTTCAATGAGCATTTCTAGGAAGACAGAGCAGTAGCTATTTTGCTGCCAGTGGTTCATAGTTACCAGGCAGCCAGAGAAAGCTGTCTGACCTGGACACCTACATGTAAGAACAGTTCTGATTAAGTGCTAAAAAATATGAAAACCATAGAATTGGTATTTATTAAAAGTTTCTGACCCATCACTTCGTCATATAAAATTCATGTGTTTAAAGGGTATCTTACTGCTTTGTCACAAAGTCCCACAGTAAAATTACTGTTGAATTGCCTGCCAGGTATAGGTCAAGCCAACAGAGAAAGTGCATGGGCTTTTAAGGAGAATAGTATCCACCTATTTACTAATAATTCCTAACCAGTTCTGTTAGAAGCAACACCTATCAACAGAATGTAAGGAGAATACCATATGTGTTTCTGCACAAGTTTAAAATACTGGAGAACTGCAAAACACCAGTGTAGAAAACTTTAATCTGCTTTGACTAAAAGTGGAAATTTGGAAGACTGAGTAATTGTAAGAGCAAGCAATGAAGAAATTTTGTTTTTTTTATGTCTGGGAGTTTTAAAAGATGATTGAACATCTTTGCACAAGATACTAAAGAAATAGAATCATGGAAGGGTTTGAATTGGAAGAGGCCTTAAAGATCATCTAGTCCAACCACATTAGTGTTGTATTTACAAAGGAAAATGGACAGGAGGGTCATACAGAAGGACATCTCATAGGATATGATGATTCCTTCAGGGCTTATGCGTGTGCAAAACTATTAGGGACATGTCTAATAAGACGTACAGGATCAGTTTGCCATGCAGCTCAATTCAATATATAGCTGCTAGCTTGAAGTCAGCCTCACACAGTGAAAACAATACACGAAGAAAGTGAAAAAGTGGAGCACAGAACTTGAAAATGAAACCACAAAAGTGTGAGAAAAATCCTCTGATATAAAGAAAGCTGAAGTTTGGCTTCCCGCATTACCCAAGGAACATGATGGCCTCTCTGAGATCTCTTTCCCCAGAGGCACAGGTTTCAATTTGCACCACGCTACCAGAAACAATTCAGTAAAATACCACAATGCTACTAAATCCTCTGGGGCTGAAATAGGCCCTGGTTTAACTCCCATTGGGTACAGGAAGGAAGAAAGTGATAATTAAAATGTGGGAAAGCAGTGGGCATCTCTCTGAAATGTTGCCTGGTGTTAGGAAAAGAGGTCCATTAATGGTAAAAACTATATGAAATAGTACCAGCGGTAATAATGGTTTTCACATCACCAGAAGGTGCTCTTAAAGGCTAGCTCTCATCCAGAATTAAATGGAATGATTTACCTCTAATGTCAATTGCCAACATTAATTATCAAAGTCCTTAAAAATCTGTTCCTTGAAGAAGCCTTTTAGATGATGTAAGATGTCAATATGATCAAAAGCCCTTACGTTTTCATGCTGCAGATTTTCAAAACATCCACCCTCTCTTCAGTGCTGGCATTGCGAGGAAGAGTTGGAGCACCAGCTCATGCAGGCGCAATCTCTCTGTAGCAATTAATTAAAGGCTGGTAAGAAGTAAGGAACATCCTTTTGAAATAATGATAACAACAGCAATAATAACCATGGTGGTGATTATGATGCTAATGAGAGACGTACTAAACTACAAAAAATAAAGTAATTCAAATAATGAAATCTGCCGAAGAAATAATAAAGAAACTGAAGAAAACTGTAGGAACTAGTTGAAATGAAAAAACTATCTAAGCAATAAAATACTTTGCCAAATTTAGACTTCAGGAATGGCTTCTCAATCTTGAACCATTTCTTCATGCAGACAACTACTGGCTTCAGTGGAAAGTTTATGTATCCTTGGGAACATGTTCCTTACCGTTGTCTACAGATGTATTTGTGTTCAGTGAAGTGATGGCAATTGGCTAATTTGATGTTTCAAGTATGAGTCAGATTTACAGTATTTGTAAAGTACTGCACTGTCCGTACAGGTAAAAATTTCTTCTATGTTTACTGGATGGGGCAACCTAACTGATAAAACCTGCACAAGTAAGTGGGATGGGGATGCAAACTGTATGGTTGATCTCTACACAGTAAGAGTAGTTAAACTTCTACCTGTCTGGCAGCTTAGTCAGAACTTCAGTGGATTGCCAGACACCTGCAAAGTCTCAACACATGTCAAAAATGTGACGTTCCTTCAGGTTTTAAATTTGTCTCGGTGGTAGAAGAGGACTCGCCCGTCAACATGTGAACATCTGTAGTCTATAATTGTGTTTTTGAACCCTCGACTTCTGCACTCTTATTATTTAAACTTAAAATGTTACATAACAGCCAATTACTGTAGGCTACTTGTGCTCAGATACTAGTAACCTATGGGTCCAGAAGTACCTGCAGAGTTAGATTATAGTAGGTTTAGCTGCTGAAATCTTTTATTTCCATAAAGATAGGCACAGGTGCAAAGAAAAGCGGAACAGCTACCTAGGGAACAGAGAGTTTATTTTATGAGAAGGGACCAAAAGTGTTTATTTGCTTAACAAGATGAAGGTAGATATGTGATATGATTGCTGCTTATACAAAATACCTTTTCTGCTTCTTGCTCTTTAAAATTATTTAAGCAAAATACAATCCTAACACAAATAAATTGGTCATCAATCTCTTTAGAGTGGATTTTAGTCAGATATTTATTGGTTCAGGAGCAATGTGACATAAGAGCTGTACAATAAAAAGAGTAAAAAAAGGAACAGAGAGTATCAAGGTAAGTAAGATCTCTAGGAGTGAGCAAACTGGAAAATCACAGAATGACAGAATCACAGAATGTTAGGAGTTGGAAGGGACCTCAAAAGATCATCCAGTCCAACCCCCCCTGCCAGAGCAGGATCACCCAGACCAGGTCACACAGGAAGGCGTCCAGGCGGGTTTTGAATGTCTCCAGAGAAGGAGACTTCACAACCTCTCTGGGCAGCCTGGGCCAGTGCTCTGTCACCCTCACAGTAAAGAAGTTTTTCCTTATGTTCGGGTTGAACCTCCTACTCTCCAACTTGCTCTCATTGCCCCTTGTCCTATCATCTGACATCAGAGAGAAGAGCCTGGCTCCCTCCTCCTGACACTCGCCCTTTACAAATTTATAAACATTAATGAGGTCACCCCTCAGTCTCCTCTTTTCCAAGCTAAAGAGACCCAGCTCCCTCAGCCACTCCTCATAAGTAAGAAGCTCCACTCCCTCAATCATATTTGTGGCCCTGCACTGAACTCTTTCAAGCAAAATCTAAGGCAGCTTTAGGATGAAACCTGACCACCGTGACAGGATGTCCATTTCTGCATTCTGCCAAAATATTGTTAAATCCTGATATTCCCAAGAAATTTGCTTTTCTGGCTTGACATGCTGTGGCTTAATGTTGAACTAGAGCAGGGGCTGAATCTAGTTTTAAACATAGCACCGGAGAGCAGCAAATAGACTATGGGGACCTGCAGAACCTGTGTGGACTTAGCTCTTCTGTCATGTTGTCTTCTGTCCCTTGGATGGCTGTTGGATGATCTTACTGGTCTACTTTACAAGCTAGTGTCATTCCAAAGTAACTTCAGAGCTCTTCACAAGCTCTCCACAAGCTCTCCTAGTTAATTCAGAAAATAATTTTTCCAAGTAGCAATGCTTATTACCACTGAATTTTCCAAGTGCTACCCCTTTGCTCCCTTTTGCTTCTGCTGTCTCTTTTTCATTTTTAACATGATACCCAGAAACTCACACTTGCAGAACTTGCTTTTCAGATAAACTCATATAGCAGAGTCTAAAGCCTGGAAGCTTCTTCAGGTCTCACCAGCTGAGATTTCTCTTGGCATTATAACATCCCTCGCTGGCACACAGTCAGTGAACCCCGCTAATATACCATCAATCCTGTCTGGCCCTGGAGAAAGGAAAGTGCCGGGACTTGGCCAGAACACTACTGTGTTTGGCTTATTCCCAACTGGAGTTGTTTAAAACAGTCCCCAGGCTGCTTTAATGCAAGCCAAAGACAGCTTGAGAATCAGAGAGCTGACTCCCAGAGCCACCCTGTTTCCTGCACCTCTTGTGCCCAGTGGTCTCTGGGCACATCAGGCAACAGGGGCCAGGCAGCTCTTCCG
>NW_010193274.1:42071-58383 GCF_000695765.1 Mesitornis unicolor
AAACTTAAATATCACCAAAGCTTCCCAGCAAAACTATCTCTCTGTCAAGAGCATTGCTGCACATGAGTAGACTGAATTCTACAGAAACTCTGAGACAACCTGAGTTTAAACTTTCAGATATGCAGAACACCGCCTTTGTACCATTATGCTTTAGAACACTGAAATAAAATTATACCATGGACCCCGCACACTGCTGGTGTCTGTGTGTATGTAAATGATCCACAAACTCCCCTTTCTTCAGATGCATTAATTATCAGTCAACAATTTCTCTCTTTCTGCAATGAAACAGGTGTGTACATTTGCAGAAACATTGGCTATAATCTTCTGTAAGTCTCCTGGCTATTTTTTCAAAGATGAGTTATTGTGGAGTTTGAACCTTGTTTCTCCTTACCTTAGTTTTGTAGAGATACTTTAAAAAGGTGCAAAACAAGTGTAACAAGCTCTGTTTACTATCTGTGAGCATTTTACACTCTCCACATAGAAGTAAACAATGACATAAGGCAACAAGGTATCTTGGCCGAAATTTAGCTACAGAATACATACAAAAGTCATTCATTCTCCTCAAGTAAACTCATCTGATTTATTCCTTAGATCTCTTGAAATCAATATAAAAAGGCTAACTTTTAAATGGAAAAAGTTCTTTTTTCAGATGCCGAGCCATCACCATGACAGTGTCCATTTTCCACACTCAGCTGAATATGTACATGCCTGCCTGGCAGCTTCACCGACTTAGCATGGGCAGGGAACGTGCACTCAGCATTGCTGGGAATGTTTACTCTGAACATCATTACAGAGTTTTTTTTTGCCAAAGAACACAGGAGGGCATGTTTTTCATGAAATTCAACCTGCAACTCTTTGAACTCATGGATTAACCTTATTTTGCCAGTGGGTTTTGGCAGCTGTAGCTGGTAATTCTGTATCTTTTGTGGGTTTGGGTTGTTTGGTTTTTCTAATCTTTAAATAGAACTGCAGCAGTGTCTGTCTTGGTGCACTAGTTCAGACCTTAAACTATGAATAAATCTGTTTAAAGATAGCACCGTGGTGTGGTAGTTTATAGTGCTGGAGATGTTGAGAGGTGTCTAGTTCTGTGATGTGTGTTCTGTAATCTGCAGACTCTAAGATCATAAACCCTTCAGGGCATGGACCTTGTCTTCTCCTATTTGGATTTTCAGATTCCATACACACTTACAATGTCTGGAATAAACAATGATTTTGGGCAAATACCAATCAACATTCAACGAAGTGTTAAACTCAAATATCCAGCAATATATTCAAATCTGCTTCTACCAGCCTAACCAGCCTTAAAATATCAAATCCCTTGAATAAGCTATTTCTCTTATTCATTGAAACTGCAGTAGTCCTTTTTTAAACCTATTTTAAAAAATCTTTTATCAAATTCTCTTTCATTACATATCTGTGTTTTTACTATAGTTATGACTTCTTTTTCTATTAAACTTCCTTAGTTTTCCTAATTTCTTTCCTCCACCTGCAAGAAACATTCTTGAGCTCTGACCAAGGTTTAACTCTGAATCCTTGAGTAAACCATTTGCCCTGCACACACCTTCAATACAAATGTCCACCAAATGCTCTGACACAATAGCACTTTCCAGAAGGACAAATAAGCTAACAAACAGCAATTTAAAAAGGCTTAATCAAACACATAGGCATTTGCCTCTTAATGACCTAAGCCCTGAGTCAGTGTTGACACAGCATCCTGTATTTACATTCCACAATCCGCACAAAAAGATTCAAAAGAATTTTGCAAAAAATGGTCACCTGAAGTGTGAGAGTTTCAACATTTGGGGGTGAGTGCAATAGTTTAGAGTCAATTACTAAATAAAATAATGAAAAGGAATTCAACAGAAGAATCTTGCTTTTTTCTGCAGTGAGTGAGTAGCCCAGCATAAAATTTTAAGCCAGAACATAAGCCATCTCCTGAGTCTTGACAAGCCTCCCCAGAGATTTGAGCCTGTGGTCCCGAAAAGTTTGTAACAGGCAGCAGAGGACTTGTCAGGTGGCATCTACTTTTTGTGACAGACAGAAGCCTGACTTAGATTGCAAAAGACACCAAAAAAGATTGGAGATTAGTCTGAGAGGAGTCTTGAACTGACTACACATCTGCATATATATCTGCATATATATTGCGCTCCTTTTGTTATCTGCACCATCCTGAAATTCCTCATGTTATCTGGTGAGAGGAGCCACAAGTCAGGATAAGTCTGGCTCTGTGCATACCTTCACAGACACAGGCAAAACAAAACCAGGATCTGCAGGGCAAGCAGGAGGAATAATGATGAAATCATACATAAATAAATTGCTTTTAGTACAAAGGAGTTTCTGCTCTGGGCCAGACCAGTGACTCATTATATCCAGAATGCAGTCTCTGGCAATGGCAGACACACACTACTTTTGAGGAAAATATAAGAAGTCTCTGACAGTATAGCTCTCTTTATTCTAACAGCTAATGCATAAACGTATGCCCTAAAGCAGATGTTTTGTATCTGAAAAGAAGGGAGGTGTGCATGCAGCTCAGTCTCATTCCAGTACACATCAGCCAGGGAGCCAGGCTCTATACCCAATACCAAAGGTGATTTTCTGGCAACGTGATTCACAGGCTACATATCCTCTTTATAACACATGCTTTCTGCCTCCTTTTCATTTCTTAGTTTTCTTCCTTAGTTCTTTTTCTATGTGCTAAGATGCTTTGATATGTGTTTTACCTTCCTTGTGTCATAGTTTTATGCTTCAGACTATATTATACATCTCTCAAAAAACATCCTACCAAGCTTTGCCATTTCATGAGCCTCATAGTTTTCACAATCAAATAAAAAAGTTACAATTTGCTAATACTGTGCTTTTAGGTCACAAGCCAGGTGAGGTGAGTGAAAGCCTCCTTGCAGAATAGGAAATAATAAGAAATTGGAACTGACTCTTGCACATAATTAAAATAGCTATACAGTGTGGCTGTGCTTAATTTAAAAAAAAAAAGGTCACAAAGGAATGTGAGTTTGTGGAAGCCAGAGTCACACAATCTATGTCTGGCATTTGAGGGACTATTTATTGTGCTTATTTGGGTAAAAATGACAAATTGTGTTTAAGAAATCTTTCCAAAACTACTTGTACTTGAGCTGCAGAATGGGAAGAGATATCAACCAAAAGCTGAAACTATTCTGTTTTGGCAGCCCTGAAGCCAGAAGACTTGTACAAGGAACATAAAACATGGAAAGACAGCGATCATCTTGTATGGGAATATCTTGTGTGGTTGACTCTGGACTGCACCAGCAACAGTGCCTTAAGTGCCACAGACAGGTGTATGGGCAAGCCATGGGCAGCACTGCGGAATACCAGACTGGGGAAAATAATGCAGGCTTCAAAGGGAGTCTTTTAAGGGAGACAGAAAGAATGATTCAGCAGAAACCCCAAATGCATACCTTCTTATTTGGCAGGGTTTTAAAAAGTAAATTAATACATATATAAATGAAATATATAGATGGGAGCTGGACAAGAGAAAGCTCACCAGTGCTACAAAACCAGGCTGCAAGGAGTTGCTCAGTTGTTTGCATTTTGAGAGGAGACAAAGGTAAAATAGGTTGTAAAAACAAGCCTTATCAGAACACAGTGATTGCTGTCTGGATAGATACAATGTAGTTTAAGGATTGTAGCAATGAAAGTACCATCAAATGCCTCAGAGACAAGGTTTGTTTGCTAACTACTGAGGGCTTGGACATAATGAGGTGAATACAAGTTTTTTTAGACCAGAAATATTAGCTTTGTCTGCTGCCAGCTAGCCTATCACCCATGCAGACTGGACAGTTATAACACCAGTAACATATGCTTTAGATCAGATGTATCACATGTAACACCCAAGAATAACACCAACACGCTCTCTAGATCAGATATTCTTTCACATCAAAATAATAGTAGCCCACATTTCACATAACATTAATTGCAATTGCCCAGTTACTAAATTTTAACACGCCTTCTACATTGCATTTTCCTTAAAACTAAGTTCTAAATTCCTGCCTGAGTCTGTATGATTTGGTATTTCACTTCAATAGATTTTCTGCCAGCTTTATTTTTCATTTTACATAATAATAATTTCATGAGTTTTTGCTTGTTTTAGCCACTACCTGCTAACCAGGAACATCAAAAACCACCTTGATTCTTTGCAGTATAACAGAGCCTTGACCAGATAACGATACCTCCAAGTCAAAGAGAGGGAAAGAAGTAAAAACTCCCTTATTTATTCAGAAACCTCTGGGCTATCTTGTCCAAACAGAATTGCTGGCCAAAGCTCACAAGAAAAGGAAAGGAAAGGAAAGAGAGCTAAGAAACCTCTCAAGGGTTTTCCAAGGTGGACAGGATTCAGGCAGTTTCCTTGAGGCTCTGAGGTTCATCTGTTTTTCTAAAGGGCTGGTCAAGGTTTTTGCATGAATTGTTCCTGCCTGTTGCTGATTGTGTCCCTAGATGATGAAATCACTTCATTGCTTCGGCTGCCTGGGCAGTTTTATAGATGCAGCTGTCAACCCCAATACAGAAAAGCTACCAGCACGCTCTGTCTTAAGCCAGATATTCAATATATGCTATGGGCCCCAAGGTGCTGAAATGCACCCCCAAGCACCATCCTGCAGATGCAATGGGGATGGTTAAAGAGCTCATTCCTGTGGTCACAGCAATCAGCTGAGGTTTTATGAGCAACAGGTAGGCAGGGTGAGGGGCTTCCTCTGTGGGGCACTCACCCCATCCATTTCCTGTGACCGTATCTTCATATTTCTTCAAAAACAAAAGCAAAATCAAGTTGCAGAGAGTTCTTACATCACACTGTTTTTTGGACTAGAATTCACCAGGTTGCATGAATGAGCTCTGCGTCTGTGGCTTCCATTCAGACAGGGACAAAGACGCCCGTGTTAGTGTCTGTTTCATGCCAGTACATATTCATGCAGAGCACTGTAGCTAAAGGTTTTCCTGTGCCAAATTGACATAGAAGAGTGCACTAGCAGTTAGGGGAAGCAGACAGCTTCCAGATAGTTATTGTCACTTGTTTCTCTCTGTTCAGTGAGATTCTCACAGCAATGGTCTTTCTGCAGCCTCAGATGTTGCCCAGTTTTCCAGGAATAAGGCATTTTTCATCCTGAATTTCCCTTATCAGTACTGCTCATTCAGCTGCAATAATCCTCTCCTGTTTTGCCTTGTACTCAGAACCAGCTACTGACAATCTGCAATGGGTCCCAGACTAAGCCTTTCTCAAGTGTTATCAGGATATTTCTTCTGGCAGCTTGCAGACGTGGGGAAGGGGGGGGACATAGGTTTCCAAATGCTGTGTAACGGCATCTCAGGTCCAAACCCAACACCAGTGCCACAGCAGTGCTCATCGGTGTTTCTCACTGGTGGCAGAAGTGAGGGAAGTTTCACATGGTTGCAAAATATCAAATATATTAACAAAAAATAAAAGTCTCGCTATATATAAATTGTTATTTTGACAGGTATGTAGCAAGCTGGGGAAATTTAGGGTGAAATAGCTTCCTGATAATGGGAGGAAATCCAGCAAAGACAATGTTCTGAACATTTAAGGGCAGTAAGTCATAGAAAGTGAAGGTGGAGCCTTCTGGGATTGAAAAAAGATGCCCATTGTGCATCCAACATTGCTCTTGATGAGATGTCTCAGAAGACAATGGCATAACAGTCCTTTTATTTTCTCCTCTCCCTTTCAACTGTTGAAGTCAGTTGTAAGAAATATTATAGAATAATTTGGTTGTAAAAGACCTTTAAAATTATCAAATCCAACTATAACCCATCCGCTACTAAACCATGTGTCTAAGCACCTCATTTTCTCATCATTTAAATACCTCCAGGAATGGTGACTTGACCACTACCCTAGGCAGCCTGTTCCAATGCCTGATAACCTTTTCAGTAAATAAATTTTTCCTAATATCCAATCTAAACCTCCCCTGGCAAGCTATTACACTGATGACCACTGAGCAGTTGTCTGCTGCTTTATCTGTGGTCGTCACACTGCAGTCTGGTACCATAGGAGTATTTGCCCCTGTTTTTACATTAGTTTAGTAGTATATTATCAAGAAAATAGGTTATCTCTACTCTACAGAGGTTGATACATGTGAGACTTAATAAACAGACAACAGTATCTCTAGAGTAACAGACTGTCTATAATCATATATCTAAAAGGAGACATTAAAGCTTGTGCAATTCACAAAAGGTTCTCCACTGCTAAGACCCTCCCTGAGGCTTGTGCTGCCAAGATTTACCTTCCCATATTTGCCATTTTAAACCTTAGCCTGTAAGGACATGATAAACACATGAGAATAAATGCCAATTTGCCAGAAACCAGATGGTGTCTTTTCACCCTGTTACAGGTAGCTTTAATGCTTAGCAACATATCCTTTCTTTCATGGAGAGGTGACAGGATGCACACAACTGTTTTGTCTCCGACTTGCCCTGCAAATGCTGGCCAGAGAGAAAAGCTGGAGCCAATAAAAATAAAAGTGGAAATGTTAGGTATTTTGGAAATTAGCCATAACACAAAGACCTTTACTTGCAGCAGAGTCAAAAGCTTGGGCTCTTAGTTTTAAATCTTATCCAAAAGATAAGGGAAGGTCTTCCTTGAGAAGAGTAATACAGATTGGAGATTCAGGGATGAAGGGAAAATGGAAAAAGCTGAGATGTGGCTGGATTCTCAGTACTACTTGAATTTCAGTTTCTTATGATTGCTATTCCCCTCCCAACTGTTTTTTACAAGCTTGTGCACTGATTTTTTGTTCTTTTCCACTCTATACATCTCCCCTCCCATTCAACAAGTAAAGTTAATCACTAAGATTTAGAGTTTTACGAGTTTGTGGCTTCCTGGCAGAGAGGAAACCTTGCAGCAATAAATTCCACAAAAAGGCCCAAACATGGCTATTCTTAGTTTTCAGTTGGAAACTGGTCACCTTTTTCTGAAACCTCTCCTTAGCCACCCCATGTTGATTACTCCCTTTCCTTTTTTCTGTTCTTGGTTGACACAGCTCAACCTGCACACAGAGCTGCTTCACAGAATTTGATACTCTCTTTATATATTTAATATTTGCCTTTCTTGATCACCCATAATTTCTAAACAAATACACATTTTCCTCTATAAATACTCCCTGGTAAATCCTCTCTTAGCACAGAAAGAGGAGATGTCATTTTTCTCTTGGCTCCTTACGCGACTACACATGATGCCTCTTACCACTGGAAAAGTGCAAGAGACAAGATTTTGAGGGTAGCACACTGAAGAAAGTGGTTTGAGAATGTGTCAGGAGAGGTAACATGTGACAAACCTCTTCCAAGTGCTTCTGTCTGTGTACTAGCCATCAAGGCATAGTGAGGTTACTCATTAAAGGGTTTAATGCGGAAAAAACCTCCAGTCAGATAACAGCAGAAGTGCTTTACATCGTTAAACTTCATATTGGACCAAAAAATCCCCAAATCAGTAAGGGAGAATAAATTTGAATAAATCACAAAATATTAGGAGTTGGAAGGGACATCAAAAGATCATCCAGTCCAACCCCCTGCCAGAGCAGGATCACCCAGAGATCACACAGGAACACGACCAGGTGGGTTTTGTCTCCAGAGAAGGAGACTCCACAACCTCTCTGAGCAGCCTGGTCCAGGGCTTTGTCACCCTTACAGTAAAAAAGTTTTTTTACTGAATCTTGGATCACCCATTAGGTTACACAGAGCATTTTGGGAGGTGGAAGCAAACATTTTCTTGTGAATTAGCCAGAAGTTGGTGCCCACAAAGCCTCATGAATTTAGTGGAAACCTATTATGGATGTTCCAGAGGAGGTTAATTAAGCATTTTATTCCAGGATTATAGAGTTCAAACTAAACACATACCAAACTTTAAATGTACACAGAACATCTTGGAAATCTGACAATTTTCTATATGTTTTGATTCTTTGCCAGACAAAAAGAAAAAAAAGAACCTGAAATGCTCAAGTCAGATACAACCTGTTTATAGGCAATAAAGATAATTACATAGTGTGAATGTAGCCATCCATATTACAGTGAGAGAAAAACAGATACACAGAACATTTAATAAAGAAAACCCTTTAAGGTTTCAACTCACAGCCTCCAGAAGCTAAGGAAGACAATTTATCTCCCATGATAGACATTCAGCTTAAACTCTAAGGGGATCTGAAACTAAGAACTGCAAACGTTAAATTAACTGAAAACAGGAGAGGGAATTTTTTTCCCCATGCAAAAAAACATATGAGCTACCAGAACATACAAAGAATCATAAGGAGTCACATATGAAGGTACTTGAGTGACTCAAACTAGTAATTTCACAGTTTGTATCAATAGCTTTATGGGAATATAAGCTATGATCAGTTATTTATATCCTTCAATATTAATTACAAAGCTGTTCACAAAAGAAAGTGGTAATACATTCTGTATTTTTTCATGTTAAGATTAAATTTTCAAATAATTAACCATGCAATGTTATGGTCAATTATATACATGGGGGCAAGCAAGGGGGAAGTCTTAGTGCTTGTTCTTGTCATGAATAAAACTCATTAAGCCGGAAGGTTTGGTACTGTTACTTTTCACTAATTTGGCTTGATCTGCTGTGGTGACACTATTCTGTTATACAAATTCTGCACAGGATAATTAACTGTGTACATTTTTAATAAGGTAGGATAGACTTTTCTAAATAAGGCTTTGAGTTGCTAGAAGAATGAGAAAGTATTTTTTTTTAAAATAAATAATGAACAAGGAAATACTTTAAGTCCTGGGACTTACAGGCTGTTTGCAATAGCATTATTGTACTGTATACATTGTGGCTTCTATAGCACTGTCTATATGTGAGAGTATAAAAGAGAAAAACTACCTGCTGTTACACACATACCCTGAGAGCATTCTGTTCAAAATCATCTTGTTAACTCACTAAATGAAAACAAATTAAGCCTATTATGGAAGCTTCTAAGGAGATGTGTTTCTTTCTGGATTCTTGCAATAATAAACAGGAGAAATAAAAATTCAGTAGAATTCAAGAAAAAACCCCAAACATATTTCTTGAAAGTTTCTAGGTAGATCTTTCAGATTTTAAAGGTTTTTGAGGACCGAAACACCCTATTCTGATTGTTGCATGCTTTCTGGCACCAAACACTCAAGCTTATTCGCTTGTTTGCTGGTATATAGAGGGTGTACATAATAGTTTTGTTGGATTCAGTTTATGTCAGATGAGGGGAAACAATTAGGAACCATTTTTACTCAGGAACATCCCTGAGAAGGAGTTGCCTAAAATGGTGGTTTTGATGCATATAAACCCAATTGTTATATTTTTATCTATTGTTCACCAAGGATTTCAAGACGACTTTACACGCGTCTCTTAATTAAGCCTCACAGCAAGTGCTTTTGAGTGAGCTGCAAGTACCATCAGAGGAGGTTTGTGCTTGAGAGACCTGGATCAGAAGGAAGATAAATCAGATGAGTTGTCCATGGCACAGGCAAGACAGCAATCAGGTCTGCCGACCACCTATCCTGTGGCTCGAAGGCACAGCAATCTTTTCTAAGTATTTCATTTAGGGAGAGTCATTTTCCTGACATAGCAAAGCTTGAGAAATCACTGGACTTCCCAGGCCACTTCTTGCAAAGCCTGTGTTTTAATTAACATTTAGTTAAGGGAACTCGTGCAAGTATTTTTATGGGCATAGCTAAAATCCTTCTGCCTGATGACTGACAATATTACATCCCTCTTCAGCAGATGGATTAAATGGGAGGTATACTGGGATTCAAATGATGATCTTGGCTTCAGAGTGTTAACTATTTCATACCTAATACAAAGATTGTATCTCTTCACTTTCCACTGTCTTTCATATGCGAAACAATAGGTGAATATACAGGTTTTTTGAGAGGAAGAGCTTTGAATTAATAGATAGTAAGAAGAGGTAAAACCAAAAACATTGATCGTGTTGGATATGTCTCCTGCAGTTTGTATTTCTGAATGTAAGATTGATGGTGTTACAGGGACTGGCTTATATTAAAAATTTAGTACAAGTTCCTCTAAGATTATAATGCTATTAAGGGATTAAAGCCTAAAAGTTACCTACGAAAGCAGCAGGCAATACTTTTGTCTGAAGTTTGCAAATTCAGGTTGGTCAGAACATTTCCAAATTTACATATCCATTTCTGCTAAAATCTAAGCTAATCCAATCTAAAAAGCTCTAAAATCCCATTTTTTTACATGCACTTTTTCAACATTAAAAAAATGTGTTCTGACTTTCCAGTTCCAAAAGACTTTTCTTGCCAAAATTCAGTTCAATTTTTTAACGAGAGTTTAAAAAAGAGTTAAGAGAGCTTGAAATTAAAAGTGATGTGACAGGTCAAACAAAAGGATTTTTTTTTCTGCCTGAAATGTTTTTCTGAAGTTGCTGGAACCACCAAGGAACCAAATCTGCATTTTTTATACCCAAATCTAACCTACAAAATTCAGAATCTCTTAATATCAAAGTGCTTATTCTGGCAAGTTACAGAAGGCATGTAGTAGCCCATTGACTTCAGTGGGATTTGGCAGCATTCATTGTCCCACTAGAGAACAGGAAGAGTGATAGAAAGTGTTTGGGAAGGAGGTCACACATAGAGACTGAGGTGTTTTTTTTTAAACTGACTTGAGGAAATACTTCATATTCTGAGAAATCTCTTGGACTGCGACCTTTCACCATGGCATTTAAAACTAAAATGTACAAAGGACTGAAAAAATATGATATAGGGATCAATCCTGTGGTAGGAGGTCATGAGGATGAAATAAAACATTTTCCTAGCTTTGCTTTCTAAACTACTATACACCATACACAAATTAAATAATTTGAATAATGAATAATAATTCATTTCTATCCTATTTCTGCAGTTGTTCATATCACCATAAGACTGAGCACTGTCCAGAAGTACAACATTAATAAGATTGGCATCTTAATTTTGTCATGGCATTAAATGGGATTGATCGTGTCTATGTAAGATAATTGTCTCCAGGCTAGTGAACTTAAAGTCAGTCTTAATAAAAGGAATCAGCACCTTCATGAGACCATTCCCTCAACCAAATATGGAAATTGTATGAATTGCACCTTTTATTCTGTTGACTGTATTGATGTAATTTACTCAGGTGAAGCTAATATGAAATATCATTTTGTCTTATTAATATTTGTCAACTGTAAGAATGCTTTGCCAAATCAGTAAAATTGTTATATTGACCAAGAAAACATTCCAGCTATGTTTAATCAACAGCATTGTACTCTGTGCTGATGAAATAAAATGGTCTTCCTGCAGATAAAACAAAGTATACCAGAAGAAGAATACTTTTTCAGCAAGACCTCTGGCTGCTGGTGGTGCTTCTAGCATTGCAGTTTTGTCAATCTGGGATTGAAAATCTATACATTCTTGTCTGACACAACCATCCTGATAGAAATCTGCAGCTCACAACTAACTTGCAATGTGTTAGACAATTGGTTGCCCCAAGCAAAAGATGTTTCTATGCTCGATGATTCCCATTGCCATTTAACTTGGCCTGCTGACCCCAAGTGCTTAGGATTTTGGAGAAATGCCCTGGTTTCTAGTCCCTAAACCCAGCTCCACAACATGGCATTAATAAATACAGACCATTCCTCTACAAAGATGGTCACAGTAGTCCCTTTAAATCTACTCTGCTATAAACTTCTTGTACCTATGCCAAACCCTGCTGTTTAAGAAGATGTAAAAAGGCACAATTAAAACAATGTAATTGAATTAAATATAGGAAAGAATTAGGTTGAACACACGGGAATACTTCCTAGTGGCAAGAAGCTGACTTCAGAGGGGTTGTACATGGGTGTAGAGTTTGAGGCACTGGAGAACTGGGTCCTCAGGTAAGCGAAAATGGAAGAGGCCAAAATAAAGTCAAGTCTAATTAGCTAAGAGTCAGATGGGAAGCAGCCATATGGGTCTGAGCAGCTACAGCTCTTTGAAGTGAATTAATTGTTTTGACCTGGTGCTGATTACAGCTTGTAGAGAAGGTACGATAAGTCTGGCTTTTGAGGAAGTGACTTTGGGGAGGAAAATGTTCAACCCTGAAAAACAGAGCGACCACAGGAGTCTTGGAGCAGAGAGCAACTCAGAAAGAAGCACGTCTTTAAATCCTTAGTACAAAACATCTTTAATAATTCAGTAATTAGGCTGGATGGTGACATATCATAATCTGTTCTCCTACCTCAGTTATCTAACCTACTTCAGCTATAGCATTCCAATTCAGAATGATACTGTGACTGCTGTGTCATAAAGGACTTAGCTATATACTAATATTTACAAACTTCTCACTAAAATAAACCTTCATACACCTTTGTTAATCTTTGCTTGAAATAAGTAGACATTGCCTCAGTAGCAAAGACTGCCTTGGTTTTACATAGCAAGATTTAGCTCATGTTATTACTACTCCAAGCTCTGCCCAAGATCACTTTGAACAAGCTGGTGTCTCTAGCACTCTCTCCTAAATGAGATGCATATCTCATTTTCCCCAGTGGTAAAATAAAAAGACTTCTCTCAAGTGAAGTTTGGAACAAAGCGTCTTGATTGTTTTTGTGAAGCAGGGGATAGCCTGGTGAGCTGAAACTATGGTACATGCTCTTCTTTGTGACAAAGTGTATTAGCTTCACAACATGAAGCCTAATGCTGCCAGAGGTAGCTGGCTTGGTCACCTAGGGAAATGTAAACACCGTTTTATCCCTGTCATTATATCTCTCTTTTTCTTTAAGAAAAAATAGAAATGCCTATTCATACTGCTATGTTATGTTGCCAACAGTTCTTCCTCCACTTTCTCTGGCCAGACTGAGACTTATATATGTTGGGGAGAAAAAAAAATCAGAATAAAAACCCATCCAACTATGCAGAGACAATTTTGTCACCAGATTTACCCCTTCATATTTGTTGGGATCATTCTACAGTCATATTTAGCAAAATCAGGGGTGTATCATCATTGACTGGAACAAGAATTATTGTTTAAAATTAGAATCACAGCATTGGCAAATTCACTACTGCATCAGGGTATCTGAAACTAGCTTAGTGATTTCCTTTAGAAACAATCAGGAATGCAATGATTCCTATTAGCAGCTGATAGAGGTGAAAAAGCAATTATGAAGAGCTTTTATGGATTTTTTTATCAGGTGACTATTTTTTTCCCATGGACAATTCCCACAATAAAAATGTAGAATCACATTGTCTTTTGTGAAAGCACATCTGAGCAGAGAGGTATCTACAATTGAAGAGTTCAAGTTCACACTTGCCTATGCTTTGGTGCATATTTAAGGCTCAAACTCACCTTGAACACAGCTTCTGTGGTCAGTTTGGTGGAGTATAACACAATTTCTTGAAGGAGTTGTTTTTGTGCCCTAAGTGATAACACTTAACCTTTCTGTTGTGTTACAAGAGTCCCAACAACAGCTTCTCAGACCCAGTTCCTCTCTAATTCCAGCTCATTTTGGGATCATAGACTGTGACATCCAGCTCAGGAGAGATTTCTGAACCCAGCTGTGGGTTTCTTGTAATGCTGTTTCATAAAAGTACTTTATGAATAGATGAATCTTTAATGATACTGCTGCAAACAGTGCACTTCTCAGTTTGCCATTTCTAGGAAATAATTTTCTCAGTTCTACATAAAAATTAATTTAAACTTCACCTTAAATAGGATTGAGTTAACCTTCCTTCTCATTCATACTTTTTTTATTTTCCTGTGTTTACTGACATATCCATCCGACAGCAGGGTTGTCTTCCTTTACTAAGCTTCACAGCAAAGTGAGGTCCCAAATTCACTGGTGTCCCTCAATATTGTTAAAATAATAAAAATAAATCTGTGCGTAATTAGTAAAATACAGGCCAAGAGTGATGAGGAGGCCACTTTCTGTCATGATGGGCAAGTCAGATTCATTCCACAGTGGAAGCCAAGCAGGTGCACAGGGCATGACTCCTGTAGCTGCAGTTCATTAATTTATGTACCCAAACTCCTTAAACCTTATTTAGTTCTCTCTTACAGGCAGGAAAATAAATCTCAAATCAGGAGGCTGAATGTTTAACAACTCTTGTGTTTTCTTTTATTGCTATATATTTTGGGTTTTTTTTGTTGTTCTTTATTTCTTTTGCCAGCAATGTCCTATTAAGAACTGCACTTCTGGGGGAAAAAAAAAGGAAAAAAGAAAAAAAAAAGTAGAAACTAGAAATGTATTTGCTTTGGATAAAGTTATTTTTTGACTCTTTCAAAGGAAATACTTACCTCTATCTTCTATCTGGAGTTAGGTAACATGGAAGCCCAGACAGCAGTTCATGAGTTACAAGCAAAGCAGAGACTTGACATGTCCCAGGGCACATGTACCTTTGAAACCTACCACAAATTTCATGTACCTATTGTATGAAAGGTGTACAAACATTGTATATTTTTTTGCCACTAATCTGTCTGTTCCTTGCCCTATTGACACTATACTACACTGTGACATTTTTAAGCTAATTCCCACAGTGTATCGTTTTATCACATGCTATAAATATATATATATATATACACACACACATACTGCCTGTTCTTTTTCTTGTTGCTTACTTTTCTAGCTAGAAATAGATTCCTAAGATATGGGTTCCAATTCTGTTATTCTCATGACTGCTTTTCTTCCATCCCCACCTGTTTTTGGTAGATCTTCCAAATCCATTTCCACAGACTTGTTAAGATATATGGAGGAATTATTTCAAAGTGTTGCAAGCCTCATAGTAAGAATATAATGCATACTGAAGGTCGTGGAATTATAAAAGGTGAGAGTGACCAGGACCTAAACCAAACAAGGACTTGGGTTTGCAGAGATGCTCTTCTTAGCTCAGAGCAATAAAATGGGAGCTGCTAGAAAGAAGGAACTGACTTCTCCACGTTGCAAGGCTGCATTTATGTGACTGTTATAACCAAATTGTAAAAGAACTATTGATGCAACTCTACGTTGTATTTACTAGAAGAGAATTTGAATTTGCAGCTTGGGATGGTAAACCATCATTGTTACTGATCTAGGTAGACAAGTGCATATCCATGTTGTCATTCTGCTATTTAGTTATATGATCTCAATTGAAATAACAAATGTAAGTTAGGAAGACATTTCAATGGTGTGTATATATAAACAGGAGCTCAGAGGACAAAGATAACTGCAAAATGAAAAGTACCATCACTGAACACTTACAAGTGGACATAAAAGAAGCACCTCTTCTCATAAATTGCTAGGTAAGAGTTAGAGATAACTATTTATCCAAGCTAAGCAGTATAGAAAAGAATGAAGCTTGATTAAGCATAAATGGAGGGAGGGAGGAAGCCTGACTGAAACATATCATTGCAGACATGAATATATCAGTCTTCTCCCTAGGGAAGGAACCCAATGTTTAAACATAATGTTCTGCTAGTAATTTAATGGAAAATCATAAAAAAAAATCCTTTGTGCTATTTAGGGCAAAGAGCCAAGTCTTTATTTAAAAGGAAATGTATAACAATTGTAATTCACAAGAGGCTGTTTTTATAGACTTGTTCAACACAATGCTTAAAGCAGCCCTCAGAAAAAAAAATTAAAAATAAAAAAATGAAGAGCATCCTTAACTGGTTTTAGGCTTGTTTTCTTCTTTCTTCTCTTTCTCTAAGAAAGAGCTACTTCTGATTCTGCAGGAGGGACCTAATCCAGAAACTTCTGGTGGTGTCGGAGCCTTTCTGGTGACTCTCACTAGGCATCAGGAGGTGGATCTGGTCCTCAAGTCAGTGAATCCAAGAGCATCACCCAGTCATAGCAGTCACTACACAATGAATCCCATCATGTCAGACTAGTATTTGTGTTTGCTTTAAAAAGCAAATTTACAAAAAATCCCCCACTAAACACTGTAGTATGCACCCAACCCTCTATTGAGTCAAAAAGCTGGTTACTGCTGGAATGGATATTTTGTGTGAGAGTCAACAAACAGTCTTGGTTTAGTGAAGTGCAACCTGTTTGATTTAGAAAGGATAGTCCAAGTCTTTCATGAAAAAATAATATTACATAGGTTGAAATCATTAATCTGTCTTCCACTCTTCCTATATCTTATAAGATAATTATAATGATGACCCGAAACTGCCACCTTGCAAGTTACCCTGAAAAAGGAACCTGTTTTTCTCAAAGCCCCCTAAAACTAGTAACCACTGTGCAGCTTTCAAAGACAATCTCTCCCAATATCCTGTTCTTTAACTGTGTAATTTAAACACAGTGAAAAGTAGGAATGCAATTGGCTTTTGCTAGCAAATCACAGAATCACAGAATCACAGAAT
>NW_010193275.1:0-1760 GCF_000695765.1 Mesitornis unicolor
GGTCGCAGGCGTAGGGCTGCTCACCTGTGTGAGTCTGCTGGTGCTTCAACAGGTTGGATGTGTGCGCAAAGCTCTTCCCACACTCTCCACACCTGTAGGGCCGCTCACCGGTGTGCGTACGCTGGTGCTGGATCAGGTTCGAGCTACGCACAAAGCCCTTCCCACACTCCTCACATTTGTAGGGCCGCTCACCAGTGTGGGTCCGTTGGTGCTGCATCAGGATGAAGCTACGCCCAAAGGCCTTCCCACACTCCTCACATTTGTAGGGACGCTCACCAGTGTGGGTGACCTGGTGCTTGATCAGGTTGGAGCTATATTTAAAGGCCTCCTCAGCAGTGTGGGTCTGCTGGTGTTTCATCAGGGTAGATGTGTGCGCAAAGCCCTTCCCACACTCTCCACACTTGTAGGGCCGCTCACCGGTGTGGGTGCGCTGGTGCTGCATCAGGATGAAGCTACGCCCAAAGGCCTTCCCGCACTCCTCACACTTGTAGGGACGCTCACCAGTGTGGGTCCGCTGGTGCTGCATTAGAATGAAGCTACGCCCAAAGGCCTTCCCGCACTCCTCACACTTGTAGGGACGCCCACCAGTGTGGGTGACCTGGTGCTTGATCAGGTTGGAGCTATATTTAAAGGCCTGCTCAGCAGTGTGGGTCCGCTGGTGTTTGATCAGGGTGGACTTCTGCACAAAGCTCTTTCCACACTCCCCACATTTGTGGGGCCACTCACCACTGTGGATCTGCTCATGCTGGGTCAGGTTCTTGCTGTCCTTGAAGGCCTTCTCGCACTCCCCACACTTGTAGGGATACTCACCAGTGTGGGTGCCCTGGTGCTTGATCAGGTTGGAGCTATATTTAAGGGCCTGCTCAGCAGTGTGGCTCTGCTGGTGCTTCATCAGGGCAGAGTTCTGCACAAAGCTCTTCCCGCACTGCCCACACTTGTGGGGCCGCTCGCCAGTGTGGAACCGCTGGTGCTGCATCAGGTCGTTGCTGTGCTTGAAGGACTTCTCACACTCCCCACACGTGTAAGGCCGCTCATCAGTGTGGTTCCGCTGGTGTCTGATCAGGTTGGAGATATATTTGAATGCCTTCCCACACTCCCCACAGTTGTAGGGCCGCTCACCAGTGTGAGTGACCTGGTGCTGCAGCAGGTTGGAACTATATTTGAAGGCGTTCCCACACTCCCCACACTTGTAGGGCCGTTCATTGCTGTGAGTGCGCTGGTGACTGCTCAGGCTGGATCTCATCCCAAAGGCCTTCCCACACACAGGGCACTTGTAGGGATTCTCACAAGCGTTGGTCTGGACATGCGTGGCCAAGGAGGAGCTGAGTGTGAAGCCCTTCTCGCACTGGTCACAGGCGTAGGGCCACTGGTCCGTGTGCGTCTGCTGGTGCTGGGTAAGGTTGGACTTCTGCCCAAAGCTCTTCCCGCACTGGTCGCAGACGTAGGGGCGGTCACCGGTGTGCATCTGCAGGTGCCTGACAAGGTGGCTGTTGCAGCTGAAGGCCATCCCACACTGCTCGCACTTGTGTGGCCGTTCACCAGTGTGGATCCGCCGATGCTGGAAAAGACTGGAGCTGTATCTAAAGGTGCTGCCGCACTCCCCACACTTGTAGGGCCGCTCACCGGTGTGGGACCGCTGGTGCTGGATCAGGATCATGTTTTTCTTAAACGTCTTCCCGCACTCTTTACACTGGTGCACTTTTTTAGGGCCATGAGCCTGCTTGTGCTGGACAAGGTTGCATCTCTTCCTGAAGGTCCTC
>NW_010193276.1:0-8441 GCF_000695765.1 Mesitornis unicolor
CGGGAGCGGGGCTGAGGGGCCGCCCGTAGCCGCGCCGACACCGCCACCTATTGGCGCATGGCGGAGCCGCCCGGGCTGCTCGGCCACGCTGGGGCGAAGGACACCGGCCCCTCCCCTCACCACCGCGTCAAGTTGTAGCCCTGGAGAATTAAACCCGTACCCGGCAGCAACAGGGAAAATGCCTATTCACTCTATTTTAGATGTGTCGTGGGACACAGCCGCTGCAGTCACGGCCAGTCCAAGAGCTCTTCTCTACCACTAACACCTTAGAAGGAGATCCAAGGCTGAACAAGACTACCGCAAAATACCACCACAATAAACAGCAGACCTCTAAAACTGCTATTTTCTAGAGTTGCACTTGCATCAGGCATTCCATGACTTAAAGGCACAAAAATAAAGTCAAAAACCTCTTCAATGCTCTATAGCAAACTTCTCCACATACAAGAAATCACATATGTCAAGGTGTTGCTACCAGAGAAGCAGGAAAGCCAGGAGGCACGGAATAATCATCTTAAAGCTAAATTTAGCATTTGCGTATCTGCATCATCCTTCTTAGTTTACTTATGTTGTCCGAGTCTACTATTCTTTCATTCAGTAATGCCAGCAGAGTAGCACAAACTAATCCTATTCATGATAGAGGTCACATTTAAGAGTAAGAGTTCCTCACAGCCGCTTTCCCGGTAGTGCATACGATGCACATCCCGCAAGGGCACACCTCTCCTCTCGCCCTTCGGGCACCTGGGAAAGTTGCACAAGAGAAAGTTGCACTAGCCTACCAGGCTGAAAATTTAAGGAAGTTTTTTTAAAAAAACACCCTTGCCTGTATTGACTTGCAAATTTAATAGCGAGTAAATTAGAAGCAACACATTAAAACATATGCATCAGCGCTCCAGCTTCCCACAAACACAAGTAACCATACACCATCTATACACCTCACCTTTGCAGAGGTTACTTACTACACATGATGGTACTCATCATATTCAGTGGGCAAGCGAGGCATTTAATAAACAGCTCCAAAAGCACATCATCTGCACTGGAATCTGTATCAACTGCTGTCCTAGACTTGATCCAAATTAATGTTTTATGAAGCACTGGGCTTGAAAAATCAGTAATGTCTCAAATGACTCTTCATCATGGCAGTTACTCAGGACCTCAGAACTAATGAAATGGCAGCTGGACACAAGTTTAGGTGCAGCCCCTTGAAGCTCTTTAGTCAGAAAAGGGCAGATTAGGTGTAAAAAGCGAGAAGTCCTCTCTCTGCTAATTAGGTCCTTAAAAAAAATCTTGCCTAAGATAGCAACCTCACACATCTGAACATACCTTTGAAACGCCTGCTTTGCTGTTGCAGGACAGACAGCAAACATTTGTATGTATTTTCATTTGTACATGTAAAAATAAAGGCATGGATGCATTCCAGGATGATTGTTGGTGCTGCCATAATGGTAGTTATTAAATGCCATCATTCCAGTTGCGACAGAAAAATAATATGATTCTTCGACTAAATTAACAATAAATAATAACATTGCCCTCTCCCAATCTGTATTAATGTATCTCCATGAAGAAGAGTCACAGATATGATCCTAAATCAAATTTCCACTGAACTCATTAACCATCTTGCATTAACTTCAGTGGGCTTTCAGCAAATTCCTTCATTTATTTTTAGATGCCTCCCAACTGAGTTGTGATTCAACAGAAAGCTGTCAGCTGCGTAAGTAGGACTGCACATTAATATGCATGTGCTGCTTTGCCCACCCTATAAAAAAAACAAACCATAAGTGTCCCTTTATGGCTGAGAAAGCTCTGAGCTCACAGATCATCTAGGAAATAAAAAAACCATGAGGTACTACTTCCATCCCCAAAACTGGGGAGCGAGGGAGCACCACTAATGTCCAATGTGACAACACTGTTGTCTGCCCGACAAGGACAGAGAGACTGAACTCCATATTTAAGGGTTAGAGTTCTGCTGTTGCTTTTAAAAATATATATATCATTTATTAAATAAAAAAAATCTACAGCAGATCTAAGGAAAATAGATTTCCAAACCCCTTTTCCCCTTGCTTGCTCGTTGCTTTGTCTCCCCTCTTGCCTCCTCCACCATGGCATTCAACATTCACTCAGATTATGTTGTCTTGACTCACTCACCCTCCCTCTTACAGCACTAGCAGGGAGTCAAGATGAATGAAGTGTTACTCAAAAACCTTCTAACCATCTCTTTAACACCTCATTAACAGATATTACATATTGGACAGGAACTCCAGCAAAAGCTTACAGTTTCACATTCTGGGGAGCAAAGGCGAGAATGACCTCATTTCTGCAAGGCCATTCTTGGGTCTGCACCGGGCTGGACAGATTCACACCCTTTAGATAGAATCATAGATTGGTTTGGGTTGGAAAAGACCTTCAAGATCGAGTCCAAACATCAATCCAGCCCTACTAAGTCCTCCAATAGACCATGTCCCTAAGCACAATGTGTACTCGTCTTTTAAACACCTCCAGGGATGGCAACTCTACCACCTCCCTGGATAGCCAGTTCCAGTGCTTGAAAACCCTTTCAGTAAATAAATTCCTCCTAATATCCAACCTAAACCTCCCCTAGTGCAACTTGAGGCCATTTCCCCTTGTCCCAGAACTAGCTACCAGGGATAAGAGACCAAGGGATATCTGTCAAGAGCTCCCCCATGCAGAAGACCACATGCTTTGGAAGCCTGCATGTCTACTGAGCACCCCAGCTGTTCACAAAATGCATAAAGTAAGAACAAGACTGGAGATGGGCTACTGTGAAACGAGCAGGGCAGAATACAACATAGCACTGAACAAGTAGCTCACCAGCATCTTTGATCTTCAAATAAATTCACTGCTTAAGCTGAAACATATAGGGTAGTCAAAGGCTTTTCAGCACGCTTCACCTTTTGTAGTGTTTCAGTTCTTCAACACTGTTTCTCCCACTAAATAATTTCCTCTTGTCTCAATTTAATCACGCTAAGCACTTGAAAAGTGCTTTTTATCTTAAGCACATAATGAGGTAAGCTGCAGCACAGAATCATTTTGTCTCCATGCGAGTCTGGTTTGGCATATTTCTGTGTGCATGTTAAAAAATTCTTCCACTTAAAAAATTTATCTTTCAAGTACCTTGTCAGCGTATGCTCCCTTTAGATGCCAACATTAAAAGCCCCAGACAAGCATCTCCTGAATTCAAAATAAATCTCGTCTTTCCACTATGTTGCAAAGAGACCACACCAGAAACCGTATCAGAAAACAGCAATTTCTGTCACAGCACACTTTCATCTTATACTATAGACACACTCAGATCCCATGGACTTCAACTACACCTTTCAGCTACCAAATAACATTAATTACTCAAGACTACTGTAGTTAGTGACATCTGACTTTACATTTTACACCTAAAAAGGGTCAATAAATGGCAAAGTACTATTTCTGTCTTAAAATTCATAAACTCAAAACTATGTGTTACAAAATAGTGCTATACAGCAACACCTTCCACCCCTCTATCCCCCATCTCCCTCCTATCAAACTTATGCAAAACTGCTCCAAGCTAATAACCTGAAGAGGAAACTCTGGCTGCAGCTGACATCAGGGACTAAAGGATTATTTATTTCAGTGGGCCATGATTTTTTTCTTCATCTCAGTAAAGGTACAAGATAGGCTGGAGAAGCTGACCAATCATTTTTTTTTCTAACAGACTAAGAACCAAAACCAAAGAAACAAAGAATATTCAGATACTCTAACTTAAAAAAAAACAAAAATCACAGAATCTGAACCAACTTCCTTTTCTAACCTCAAACTTGTAGCTAGGATCTTGTTTTAAAGAAACCAAGCCATGGTGAACTTACCGCTCAGATCCAAAAGCTAACACGTATTTTATTTCTACTTTGAATTCTGCAGATTTCCATTTACATACCTCTGCTAGATTCAAGAACCTCTTGCTACCAGTTACTACTCTGCCAGTTCTCCTAAATGTGTGCTTTTTCTCCCCCATAATAAGGTTATTTGCATCTATAATTTGGTTTGCTAGGAAGTGGTTTTTAGTTCCATGACAAACAGATGAAAGGGAAAGCTATGCAAGATGCTAGTGAAATGAAGTGCTATATTTGTAATTTTATATTTTTTTTTGGCCAGATGTGCAAGCATAACTAAATAAATATTCAGCGGAAAGAATACATACACCCTGCTGGGGTTCTGGAAATAACCTGACACTATCTCTGATGGGAAGGCATACGCAGAAGTCTCATGCTGTGCGCTCTGCACAGGAGACAGAAGGCTGCATTTAAAAGCAAGAAGACAACCATGTAAGATCAAAAGACAAACAAGGAGCGGTTCTCACTGGCTCCTCTGAGGATATCAGCTTTCTCTTTTACAGGCAACTAATTGCTAAGTCAACCCCAGTTGTTCTTAATGAGAATGATAATGATTTACCAATTTTAATGCTGACAAAATAAAACACAAGGTCCATATCAAGTAGCTGGATATAGACAAACACAGACATAATCTGCTCCTTACCGGTCAGAGAGCACTCTGCAAGGAGGTATGAGCCATCTTAAAGCACTTTTGATGCTTGGAGAGGGACATGTGGTATCCTCTTCTCCGAGATCATCCACAGACAACACTCTAGCAATGCTGTTGGGATGAAGGACCCTGTCCTCTGCACATCCATTGAGTTTCAAAGTCTCCTCACAGAGTCAAGTGAGGTCCATTGGGACTCAAAACCTGAAATTGTACCCAGATGCTACACCACTTAAATTTCAAAGTTATACATTTGCAATAACATCTAGTTTGGGAATCACAGGCTTCCCTAAATTTCATATCCAAGCTTAAAATAAGTGGGAAATATTTAACTTCATTAAAAGTGAAAGCTCTCCTCAGTATCCCATAAACTGCCCTTGAGCAAGGACTGCAAGTAGGAAAAGATTCACCAACCGTGTTAGCATCCTCAAAGTTTTAAGTGAGACATCTAAGCCTGGAATTGATTTTCTTTCCTCCAGAAAGCTGTACACAACATCGCTCTGCATGCTGTCACTGCTCCCAGGATGGAAAGGGAGGAAAAAACATTCAGTGCCATAAAGCAGCACATGAAGACCAGCAAGAAAATGTCACACTACCTGAAGCATGGAGTAAAAATTAATTTTTCCTTTCTGTGAAATTTGGGTTAAATAATTTCAGATTTAACTCATAAAAGAGCATTCAATTCTCTCCGTCTTATGCATAGCTTTCACATGCGATGCTTTTCTCAAAGGCAAGGAGAACACCTCTGAGTAAAAACCACTTACAACAGCATTTCATCCCACTTGTTCTAACTGTACAACAGATTTTTCAACTACGTACTCCAAAATTAAATGAAAAGGGAAGGAAAGAGCCACTGGATCACTTCAAGTTACACCTAACATAACAAAAGGAACACAGCAAATGTAGGAAGTGGTTTGGCAATGTGACACAACAAGTGTTTGGAAAGCCGAGGTTCTCCAAATTGAACTGTCTCTCTGACCCAGGGGGCTAACAGTCCAGAAGGTACCCTGGGACAGTGGCTGGCAGCCACCCACCCAACCCTTGATAGCACACAGTGGAATTTAGTCACCACGTTAAAAACAGCCAATTTAACTTGTAACTGAGTATGGTGACCTTCTACTATTTTTTTTAAACTGTTAATATCTTCTGTTTCCTTAAGGCTGCAGAAAAGTCACACCACGTCACACAATGTGGGAATACTGCGTCTTACAGACTGGTGCCAACTATGGAAGGAGAGATGGAGGACCTCAAGTCCCTCCATTTCCCCTTTCCCCAGCTCCCTATAAAGCCTATGCCCATTACTTTTTTTTTTTACTTTTAACCACTTAATCCCTTCCTTTTTCTTTTCCCACCTCCTCCCCTTTTTCTAACTGTTCACCTTGAAAACATATTGAACATCTTAAAGCAGCTAATAATTTAGTCACGCTTATTAAGAAATTATTTATATGGCATAACAGCTGGCCTACACTTCTCGCTGAATATCATTTTCCAGTTGATGGCCACTTTTTTATTCAATATTTGAAATCAAGACTATTTCCCACAGAAGTATATCACACTAGAAGCCAGCTCGAAGTTGCTAGGACCAAAAATCCCTGCAATTAACCAACATTGTCCTGTGGTCCTCAGGAAATCTGGAATGAAGTTCCCCACACCAGCTTCTATGGAAATTATTAAAAGCAGTCAACGATGATCAAAGGAGGAAAGTACAGAAACAAAATATAAGGCAAGACCACAGTGTGGGAATGGAGTGCTTGCAATTGAATCCAATTTGCCATGAACAAGAACGAAGGTCTGCCACCACTTGGCTTTTGATGTGGCAGACCACTCATCACCACTCTGTTGTGCAGAACCAGATTTAAGGCCATTCTGTTAAATAATAATAAACCCCCAACGCTGCAACTTGGTTACACATGTACTAGAATAAAGGCAGTAAGGTAAGAGTTCAACACCACTTTCCTTCCTTGGGAAATACACCAAGACCTCTACCCAGTGGTCCATTTACACTCCTACAATTTCCACCTCTTTGCAATCACTGGCTTCAAATGTATTAGCAATATCAATGAAGAAGGTGAATGGCTTTCAGATTAACTTCCTTGGCTGTAATGCACGTATACGACACAAATTTGTAATACATTTTAATCTGTAAAATTCCTAATTTCAGAGTGGTCAAAACACTACTTCAGTTGAGCCTGAACCCACAGTTTATCACCTTTTGGTGACTTCCTAAAAGATTCAGAGAAATTTCAAGACCTGGTGTTCCATCCAAGCAGAAGTGCTCTTCACCAGGCTGAATTCACTCATGTATTTAAAGGTATTTTTATACCTGAATGGAAACTTTCACTTATTTAAAAAAATAAATAAAACCCAAATCCTATGCACCTCCGCCCATTCAGGCAGCACAGGGGGAATTTCTAGAAATACTTAAGAATGTGACCTGATTTAGCAGATTTATTGCACAGTACAGTGTATCCCAAAGTCTTGCTCCCCTTTATCAACCACTAAGCCAGACATTTGCTGCACAATTTACTGCCCAGCCTGTGCTTTTTTTTTTCCCTCCCCTCTCCTCTCCCATTCCTGTGGAAACAAGGATATGAGAGGAATCTAATGTATGCTTGTGCTTCAACTCAGCACAGCACTGAGAAACAGGCACAGCTAGACCCTGGAGTGGGAAAGTACTCCTGGGCTTCTTAATCCAGGCATAGCTTCAGTGACTTAAGAGACAAATCCTGCTGACTCACGATCACAGAAATCCCAAGAGTATCTTCACATAAAAAAACATTTAAGCTTTCCTCACTGAAGGAAGAAATTGTAAAGCAATGCTGGTTTGGAATAAAACACAAGATAGCAGGGGAAGTACAAAAGACTATGAAATAAGGTGTACTTAAAAACAACTTTAAAAAATACCTAAAGACGAATGAATAGATATTTTAATCTGACCTGACCGTGCCATATGGCTTTAGAGAGGTATTACCCACTTGAGCACAACACTTCTTTCCTGTAATCCTGCCACACTGCAAAACAATTAGAGCAATCAGAGCACAGATGTGCCAGCTCAGCATATTTTGAACACATCCCTGGAGCACCTTCTAGGCCAGAGACTGCAAACAACTGTCAGAGGTCCACGTCATCTACAGAACACCAGTATGTCCTGAAGTCCTGGTTCTCCTTCAGGTGGGATTCAGCATTCCTCAGGCCCCTCCTGCTCCTCTGAATGAACCCCAGGCAGTAGAAAGCCCTCATTTTCCACAGGACTGCACCTTCTAGCTTATGAACAGCAGGCACCTGGAGACCATCGGTCCATGGCGGCCACACCAGGCAGATACCACTGACATTTAGCCACACTTGAGCCAGACATTGTGCCAAGAGCAGAAGATATACTCTTAATCTTTTAATACACAACTTGCGAAGGAAAGATTACAGCGCATTATTTCATACCTATTCAATATCTGGGTAATCGTCTTTATGCGAAGTTGGCTAAATTTATAAATGACATCGTGTTCAGGATGCAGTTCTGTCCGCTACTTAATACTGCTGATGCTTGTTTTCTGGTGGATATCCACCTAAAATATGTCTCATTACCTGTTCCAAGAGTCTTTTGTACATATTGTTATTTTATATAAATTGTGTCAGGCACCTAACACTTCTCAAAAACAATTACCTCATCCTCCAGAAACCACTGTCATTAAGATGACACCTTTAACCTTTGTGGTTTTAAAAAAAAACAAAAACCACCCTCAAAACAAAACAAAACCTCCACAAAAACAAAACCCAACCAACTCCAGTATCAGAAGACTGAGATGAGTAACCCACTTAGTAATACACAGGAGTCCAAAACAGCTCCTGGGTACATTTCCTCATTCTCACACAGGGTGTTAGCCCAGATACCCAGTGACCACTCTTCTACAGTGTCAACACGGTGA
>NW_010193277.1:0-20380 GCF_000695765.1 Mesitornis unicolor
GAGGGTCCACCGGGGAGCGGTGCTCTCTGGTTCCTGAGGGCAAGTGGACGGTGCGAGCTGTGTCCAGTCCTTTCTGGGGCGTGCGGGCTCCCGCTCTGTGCCCCGCTCGGCCCTGCGGGCTGGGCCGCCAGCCGGCTGTGCGGCTTTGTGTCCATGCTGCAGCGCTGCTCAGCCCAAGCACCGCTCCCATTACATGGGCAAGTTGCTCCAGGCAGTGCATTGCTGACAGCTCCGGTAGCCGTGCCTGCCGGCCTGTGCCCAGGAGCTGGTGTTCGGTTGAGTGTGCAGCCTTAGACTGGTTGCCCTTGAACCTGGTGTTGGCTTCCCTGTGCAGTCCCTGCGGGCTGGGGGAGTGTGGATGCACAGGGAAGCAGACTGCCTGCTTGGAGGGAGGTGTGAAGGCTGTGCAGCTGCAGGAGTCTTACTTTAGATATTCTTAGACTTTATTTTAACACGCTCAGCCCATTCATAAACTAGTTTATCAGGCAGTGCATGCATTGAAGTGCCACCCAGTGCCATCTCCTCGACGAGTTGTGAGTAGGAAATTTAACCAACCTTACCCTGTTTGAAGCTGCAGAACTGTTACACTGGCAGCCTGCCTTCCTGTAAGTGTGTCTTAACATAACCCTCTTCACATTTCTTCCAGTTACCATCTTCTCTGTGGTGCCATAGCTCACCTTGGGATCCATGAGCACGTACTGCTGTGTCTGTGGGACAGGGCTGGGCTACTAGCTGCAGCATACCAGTAGCTGCTCTTGGCTGTTGAGTGCAATGGATGAGCGTCTCCACTTGGTATCTTTGATACAGTGCCCTTCTTCTAGCAATAACAAAGCTTTCTTGAACGTTGTCCAACAGCGTAGTGGTCTGAGATGTTGCATGCGTCTCACACACATGCACTTTCTTGTGCCTACCCATGTGTATTTACTCTTTGAAGCACATCTGAATGCTCTTAAAGGTGATGGCATCAGAGTGAAGTGTGGTTGCCACATGCTGCTCTCAGAAGCAGCTGTTTCTCAGCCAGAGTCCAAGTGAGTTTTCACTGGTCCTTCCTGTGTGACTCCCTGGTATGTAGCTATGTGACTGCCATTGCCATTTACACAATTTTCCCTTCAGGAGAAATATCTCAGTTATTGAATTTGCACTTTGTGCAGATTTCTTCTGAAGGGGAAATTGTGCAAATTCACAAGTATGTGTGTGGGGGGAAATCATCCCTGGCTCAGTGTGGTTTTTTCCATTTTGAGTTCTTGAATTGTGCCAACGCACAGTGAATTAGAAGAAACAAGATATGGCAGCAGAGCTGAATATGAGAATGGCTGTAAATATTTGCTGAACCATCTGAGGTGTCCTAAGGAAGTTAAAAAGCATGAAATGAGGAAGCAAAGGATGTGGGGTACTTTTCACTGCCTACAAAGAAGCAGGTCACTTCCTCCTCCTCCCTTCAGTGTCTGTAGTTGTTCTGGCTCAGCAAAGGTGGTGGACAAAGACACATAGCCCAAGGTTGCAGGAGTAATGGAGGAGAGTTACTGATGTGTGACACACAGAGGCTTTGCTGGACCCTTGAGCAAAACCAGCGTTGAGTGCGAGTACCTGACAGCATGAGCCCTCTCCTGGGGTTAGAAACAGCAAATTAAGCACCAAATGAGTTGTATCCTGTCTGCTGTAAGTACCAGCCAGGTAAAGCAAAGCTCTCTTTCTTTTAAGAAAAAAACCACACAAGTTGTCACATTTACTTTTGTAATCCTAAGCATGTTAAATTGTTTTAAACCATAATTGGATGTTATTTCCCAGCATCCGCAAAAATTAAAAAGAATTGTGCTGCAGGGTATGCATATGGTAACAATTTATCATTGAATTACACACTTTATTGTCAGCTTGAGAATAATACAAAAAATATTCTGTTTATATTCTGGGCTTTTTTTGCTTGGCCCATGCCTGCTGGCCCCAAGACCAGGCTTCTTATTGATCAGCATTCCCTATTTTGCATGAAGTAGTAGTTCAGAAGTGATGGCAAGCAAAGCCTGAACATGGTATTTTTTTAATACTAGAAAGAGCAGAACTGTTTGCCTAGACAAGTCACCTATGTAATGAAGTAAGAGTCATGAATCGAGAGGAGGGAAAAAGCTTTGAAGTACAATTTGAGCCTTATTAGTTTTCTTGAATGATGGAGCAATCTCTTTCTGTGAAGTGAAAAAAGAAAAAATTGAACAAACATCCTCTTAAAGCTATAACAATGCATGGCACTGCATTGTAGAGCTTGTCTGAACATGTAACTCTTAATTATTTCCCACAATTCTTCCTGCTGGGAACGTCACTATGGCAGTGTGTTGTGGAGAGGGGGAGAAGATGCTGGTTTCTGTGGGGTGATGCCTGGCTGCTCCTGGCCCCTGTCCCCTCCGAGGCATCCCCTGGGGTTGCTGCCCCTCCGTGACATGGTGACTGAGTTGTGTTTAGCTGTGGAGTCTGTGTTGAGCCCTTAGTGACCAGGATGTCATCTTGAAACCTCAAGTGTGTACATGAATGCTTTGCCCAGAGCTCTGTGTGCTGTGGTGGAGGGGTTGGCATGTGCCGTGGACATCCTGACCACCATCTGTGATAACCTGACTTTCATCAGGAGCCCGCCAAGGAGCAGCAGTGTTTCTTGTAGCTTCTTGCGAGGGTGTTTCCTGTCGCAGCCAGAGCTGCTCTGCTCCTGCTGCCTCTAGCCCTGGCTCTGGGGTTACCACCGGCAATGCTCTGGCAGTCCAAGCACTGCGGCCATCCTGAGCTGAGGGAGCCTGGCGTCTGTTCCTGACCCTCCTCTTCATCCTGGGGTGTGGCTGTCAGCAGCCTCCCAAGGTCTTTTTTGGGATTTATATTCAGTCTCTGAATTCCCCATTGAGATAATTCCTGGAGGCTCGTGGCAAGCGAAGTTACTGCAGGGTCTGTCCTAGGATCCTGTGTCTTTATCGGTGATCTGGAGGAGATGAGGGCATCTGTCTTGAGCTGTGAATGGCCCCAAACCATGGGGGCAAGGGTGAGAGGCAGTGCCCAAGACATCTGGGCTGCTGTTCAGAGGGACCTTGACAGGCTGAAGGAAGGGGCTGACCCACAGGGACAAGTGGAAAGTCCTGGCACAGGGAAGGAAGGGACCCCTAGGTGAGACTGAGTGGGTTGGGGAGAGCTCTGCAGAACCCCCCTGGGACTGACCTGGTGGGTACCACAGTGACCATGAGCCAGCAGTGTGTCCCTGCAGTAAAGAAGGCCAGTGGGACCCTGTGCTGTCTGAACAGGAGCAGTACCAGTAGGAAAGTGATTCCCCTCTCTGCTTGGCACTCACAGACCACATCTTATTGAGAACATTGAGCCAGGCTGTTCAGTTGTGTGGCAGGAGACAACAGACACGAATTGAAGCATGGGGTTTCAGTGTGGTATAAGGAGAAGGTTTTCAGTGGGGACAGCTAAGCAGTGGAACAGGGGTCAGCCCCTTCCTTCAGCCTGTCAAAGTCCCTCAGAGCAGCCACTGTGCAGTCATCGTCCTTGAGGGTTTTCAAGACCCAGCTGGATAAAGCCCTGAGCAACCTGATCTACTTTCATAGCAGGGAGGTTGGCCTAGAAACCTCCTGAGATCCCTTCCAACCTGAATTATTCTGTGAGCATGAACCCCGTTCTACATTGTGATTTGTGGAGTCAGGTATTTGTGAGTTGAACTGCCGTGAAATCTTCACTGTTGAGACAGCAGACGGTCATTAAACCTGGACGGCTCCTGGTCTGATGGATCTGCTGCTAGAAAATCAGACGGGTGAAGCCCTGTGAAACCAGTTTTTTCATGGAAGACTGTACTCCTACCTCAGCTGGTGCGGTCAGCCTGGTATGAAGGTGAACCAATGCACTGTCACTCATACAGTCGACTGAGTGACAAGGAAGGAGGGTGGATGCGGTCTGTGTACAGCACCAGTTTCTCTAAGCGGAATCTCTTATTCTTTTTACGTAACGTAAGTGCAAACCTATGAATATTTTAGCAGTGCAGTTGGTGAACGCTTGGCTTAACCCAGTTGACGTAAAGCCCAATTCCTCAGCTTGCACTCTTGACCTGAGCCTCTCCCTGTAAGGCGGGATGCAGCCAGGCTTGTCTTGCTGATCTCTTAACTGTTCAATGGACTGCTGCGCAGAGCCAGCAGGAGCAGTGGAGGAAGAAGGAGAGGTTGAGGGTAACGGGGCTGTAGGGTACCTTTTCTGCAAAGAACTAATAGAGGGAAGGCTTGTGTAGGTCAGGCTCTGAAGCCTGCAGACCAGTGGAAGCTGAAGGGCACAGGGTACATCCCAAAGACAACAGCCTGGTTGAAGGTGCAGCTGGAGCTGCGCTGTTTCAGGTGTGTTGTGTTGTGCCTCCTGACAAACTGCCTGCCACATGTGTGAACCGAGCGGCTCTGTCTCCATCCCCCCTTTCATGCTACTGAAAATCTGTAATGCAATATTTAAGAACTGATGCAGCGTGTTCTTTCACTGACTAGACTCCTTATTAGGATGGCTTGTCATCAATTACTGTAACGCTGTATGCAGCAGGCAAATTTCTGCAATAGTTTTTAATAGCACTGATTGAGCTTTCAGGCTTCACAGATAACTCTTACTTACCCTTCCAGCACCATTGGATTCTTTACTGGTTGTCTGTCTGGAAAGAAACACAAAAATCTAGGGTTATGTCTGTTCTTGCTCCAAGTTATTGTAGGGAGAAAAGAGAGTTGAATTAAATTTGGTCATGTTCAGTCAGTACTGGGAAAGAGCCCAGTATTTTTTTAGTAAAGTAGAAAAATTAGTCATGCATTTAATGATTTATTCGCAAGAGTCAGACTTATTTCAAGGCATTATGTTTCTGTGTTCACTTCTGAATTTATTTTAAAATTCATAGTTTCTGGGGAGTTTGGATTTGGCAGAAAGGTAAACGCTTTTGAGGTAAGCCAGAGGTAGATGGCTAATGCGGATAAGCCGGTGTTTTGCTTAGCTGTGTGCAGTCACCAGCGTGCTCGATGCTCAAGCTGAGTAATTCCAGTGGAGATGATGTGATCACTGGTCACATTGCCAGTTCCAGCACCTTTTGTTCCAATGCTGTGTTCTCAATTGTTTGTCCCTCCAGTATAAACTCTTCACGTCACCTTCTGAACACAACAGGGTGAGTTGCTGAGAAGAGCCCTCATCAGCACATTGATCTCAATGCGTAAGTTGTCTTAATGTGCTTGGGGTAGCACAAAACAGCATTTCCACCATTTCTCTGCTTAGGCAGACAGATGGAAACCCAAAAGCTCAGCAAAATGCACCCACAGTGACCTAGCCTCTTCTCAGCTGCTGCATTGGGAAGGGAGAATAGCTGGAGTTTGGAAAGCTTCAAGAGCTGCTGCAGAAGAGATCACTGTGGTTCCTTCCTTGGTTGTCAAGAGGAAACATGGAAACATCTCCCTGAGAGCGTTGTTATTCCCACCCTCACAAGACCTGCTGGGGTCAGAGCTTCCAGCTGTGTGGGGGCAGAGCATCCAGCTGTGCTGGGCCAGGTACGCTGCTCCTCAGTGCTGGGCACCCCCGCCTGCACAGCTGCCACCCTGCCCCATGCAGCTTTACTGCTTGCAGGAGTGGTTCTTGGGCTTCTGAGAAAACAAAGAGTTGAGCAGGTGATGTGCATATTGCATAAACTCAGGTGGTGCTGCATAGCCACTGCCAAATGCTGCACTTCCACCACTCCCTCTGTAGAGCTGGGCAGTTCTGTAGGTTAATGATGTCTATTGCAAGGTAGGAGAAAAGCGAGACTCAGGAGAAACAGATTCAAGGCTCTGCTGGCTCCTGAGCTTAATTAGGTTATGGGGGTTTTATTTTATTTTGTAGCACATGCTAGTACAAAGGAACCTGCATTTGCTGACGAGTCACATGAAGCAGCATCTCTCTGCACAACTGGCAGAGAGCTGCCTCATTTCCATGGAGGATTACCACTTGCTGATCACTAGACAGGCAAGAGATTAAACGTTTTATTACCACTCTAGATAATTCATAGTTCTTTAAACTGTCGTAATGAATTATGGAGGTCTTGTACATTTGCACTGACCCCTTTGCATGTCCTTATTGTGCTTTACCCTTGATATTACACACTAACTAACTCTGGTGTTCTGCCTAGAAAGCTTATGATGGAAAGCACAGAGGTTACTGCTGAGTCATTGCTTAGTGTTTAAAACAGCAGGTGAGTAAACATGAGTAAAAGCTTGACAAAAATTAGCCATGGCACTAGGTACCTTTCCACCCTTTTGTCAGACTTTCTTTCTTGAATCTCTCTTACATTCTGCATGGAGCCATATACATGCTCCTTTAGCCTGAGGAGATGGTGAAAAGGATAGGTAACCTCAGAAGTAGTATGGAAGTGCAAGATATTGTCAGTGTGCTATTTTCAGTCGTACTGAGGACAAATTGAGAAGTACCGGTCAGACTTCAGATAAGACATATGCCTGAGTTTTGACGTGGGTTTTGGTGGTCGTTTGCAGAGCACATAACAGGCAGAACCAAATGTAATCACCACAGTGTGTGTCGCGTGGGGGCTTTCTCTGGGAGCAAATGGGCGATGCCCATCATGGAGTACAGAAGGCAGTGAAGTAACTCTTGCCAGAATCTGCATCAGTGTTGTCTTCAGTAAATGTCATTAGCTCTCATCTTCAGGGTTCTGGTAGTAGCATATAAATTAACTGAAAAGGACCCAGCTTCTTAAACAGCTCTTAAGTTTGCTCTTGAACAGTATTGAAAAGTTTAAGATACCCAGTCTCTTGGGTGGTATCAGGTAGACCTGTGTCAGGAGCCTATGTAATGGTAGTATCAGTAGACACGAAAGGGATGTTTTAGGCTGCTACAGCAGACTGGTTCAAAAGCAATTTTCGTTGTTTCTGTGGCTCTACCTCTTCCATCTGCTTTGCAGTTTAAGTGCTTCGTCTTGGTTCGGGTAGGTCATTCTTTGGTCTTAAAGTTCATAGCTGGTGTAGCTCTGACCTTACATTAGTGGGGCTGCTGCTTTGGGTGAATCCGCTGTGCCGAGAGCTATTTTTTCATTTTCAATTTCGCTTCTGTGATCACAGAGTTAGTGAAAATGTTAGGAAGTAGCTTCTGGTCAGATCAATATAAGTGGACTGCATTCATTGTAATTGGTTTCTATCTATAGAACTGTAAAACAATCTTTAAGGGCAGTCTAGGAGCAACTTGCGTCCCGTGCTTTTCTAGCAGAGGCAATATTTAGACCTTGTTATTAAATTGTGATGTCAAGCTTCTTGGGGATATCCAAGTTGCTGACCAGAAGATTAAAGAGAAACAGGCATTTAATTTGGGTTCTGCCTTTTTTTAATCTCCTGTGGACACTGATTATTCTGCAAGCCTGATGTCAGCTTTTGTACCTTGTTAATCACTGTTCTGTTATCTGTGATAAATAGCCCTTGGTGAGCTTATGGTTCAGTGCAAATGCTAAGTGGTTAAAGGTTCCAAATAACCTGAAGCATTTCCTCAAAAAAAGTGGAGAGAGCCTTTGCCCCTGCTCCAACTTGCACATGTGGCTTGGAGCTACCTTTCTCCTTCCCCCAGGAGATTTCTGTTCAGGCTTTCAGATTGAGCCTAAATCTCTTTCTTTGGTAGCTGCCTCACTTAAAAGCGTTGTAAAAACCAGTTTACCACAGTCACTGCTGGAATTCTGGTCTGAGATTCAAAGATGGGTTTGTAACAACCCTAGTGTAGGCTGCCTGATAGGTTTGGTTTTGTTTTCAATCCTGTGCTCCCTACAAGCCTACAGCTCCCTGCACACCCTGCAAAAGAGGGTTGGTGTGCAGACTGCAGTGCTGACTTGCTCATTGTGGATCTGACAGCATCTCTGAAGAGCAGTGCGAAGCAGAAGAGCCCCTGCACGTTTGGCTTCTGAGATGCCCCGGTGCAGAGGGCGACGTCCCCAGCTGAGGTTCCCCATGCTGCACCAGCAGCAGCTGCTCCCTGTGCTGGGACCTGTGCACAGAAAAAGCCTGTGTCGTGTCTCTCCTGCCTCTGCCATGCTCCCATTTGTAAGCTCACCTCCAGGCCCATATCTCCAGATCAGGCTCCCACAGCCCCTGTGTCCCCCGTGCCAGGATCCCGATGTGCCCTGCTCCCATGTGGAGTGCAGGCTGTGGGGTTCTCCCCCTGGGAAGGAGGGGAGCTGGGGTGGCCTCCCTGCTGGTGGGGCAGCTCTGACAGCACCTCTGCAGGGCTGGGCTGTGCTCATGGGTAAGCGCAGCTGTTTGCTGGTGTGGAGGTGCCTGTCTGTCACCTCATTAGAGTTCTCAAAACACGATTAGTGTGCCTTTCCACTGAACTCTTCAGTAACTAATGCAGTATAGGTTTATGTAGCAATTTAGTGGTTCCTCCTAGCAGCTTTTTTAGCCAATGCGGAGCTTTTGTTGTAATGTGTCCCAAGAAAAGATGTACGATGCTTGTTCCAAGGTCCTTTACTCCACTTTCTAGGAAGAGGCCTGTCTCATGTTTTCACACAATGTTCCATGTATATAACCCATGGGAACAGATATTTCTTAATCTTTTATTCCCATTATCTTTTAAATGCGTTTCTTTGCAGGACTTCTTGGCAGTTGGCTTTATAAGGACAGTACTTTCCACATTCTTGTGCCAAGTTGGTTGTACTCACTTCTTGTCCCAATGCTGCATCTTGCCAAGCTCCCTTCAGTTTTAGGGTCCTGATGATTTCGTATAAAACTCCTGATGCTGTGTATAAAACCAATGTAGTTCCCTTGATGCTGGTTCAAGAACAAGAGTCTCAGCTCTGACAGTGGACAGGTTGGTTCATTGTGAAACACACTGACTTGTGGCATAGAGACATAAATGTGGCAGAGGTACAAGCCTCCAGTCTGTTACTCTTTCTCCAAAAATTGTTTGATTGATATGTCATTAAACTTGCTGCCTCCAAGTGTTCCTCTTGGTGAGGTGACCAAGACATGCAACTCATGAGCAAGCTTGGTTGATGTAAACACTGGCTTTATTAATAGAAATAAACACACGCGGACTTTAATTTCTACTGGTACCACTGGCTGTTCTTACCTTGCTGGTGTCTCTGGAGTGACTCTGGATCAGGTACTCAGCCCCTGGAGCATGACTGCACTGAGGGTGCTGTGGGGGGTGACTGTGTAGCAGGCTTTAACTTGCAGTATTCCACTTGCACTGAGTATTATGTGAGCTCAGCAGTGCAGATTAGCCCAGGCAAGCAGTGTCTGTGCTTCTGTATTGTTCAGTTTTCAGAGGCTTTCTTGCCTCTGTCAAAAGTCTCCTGATAAGTAGTGCTGCAACAGAAACGTAGACCTGATTATTAAATGACATACAAGTCACCTATGCAGAGCACAGTCTTCGTTGCTCATCAGTCACCCCAGTACATACAGACATCAGTGCAGCAGTCATTGCTTATGGCAGGTTTGCAGAGGTTGGTGGCTGTGGAGAACGTGTTCCTACCAAGAAAGGAACTACTGCCAGTAATTACTGATCATTAATTGCTTTTTAAAAAATAAACAAAATAGGCTGTTTTTACAGGAGTATATATTTTAATGAACCAAGTTAATGATGTAAGAGGGCTTCCCTCTTGGTATCACATCTGGGCAGTCTCAGCTCTAGGGTGAAGATAAATGATGCACCCACAATATCTTGCAGCCTCTTTTGTAGCAGTACTGGGGGGTTTTCTTTCAAAAAAACCTAAGATGTCTTATGGCTGAGGTGTACCCGAGTCAGGTCTTGCGTTAATCCAAGTCAGCTGACTGCACTGTAATGTAATGATTTTTCTGTCATTTTAAGTCAATAGCAAAACCAAACAAGTCTGTAATAGTTAGCTTGTTTCAGACTTGCAGGACTCATTCACTTCAGCAGAGATTCGGTATCTGGCACTACCTTTAAAGAACAATTGTGCTGATTTTGTAAAGGACCTGGCTATCCACATCTGTCTCTGGGTGCCAGCTGAAGTTTTCTGGCAAGATGAAGTTCTGTCTCAGCTGGGTCCCAGCTGACTGCTGAAACAGGACTGCCTCGTAATTGGTCACTATTGGCAGGGTTGTGATGGATTTTGGTTTTATCTTTTCTTTTTCTGAGGCTTCATGTAAGAGCTGTCAGGGAAGCTGAATCCCATACATCACAGAAAGGATCTTGCAGGATGGGAATCTCACTTCTGCATCTCTTTCTGCACTTCAGTGTGGTCACTGTCCTTGGTGTCGCAGACCAGCAGCCGTGGAGATGGTCGTCTCCACACAAACCCGAACTAGAAAGGCAAGTGTGTTAGAGTTGGGCTAGCTTTGTTGTCCTGCTGTCCAGAAATAGCAAACTGTGGGTTTTTAAAATACTGAAGCTTAGCAGTAAAGTCCAGACCAGGCCTCTCCGTAAAGGTGAGAGACGTTTCCCAGTCCTACAGGAGTTAATTCTGCAAACAGTACAAGTGCTTTGGAGAGTTTCACCTCACCAGGTAACCGAGTGTGCCTGCCATCACTGTGCTTAAAACAGTGAAAGTGATGGATCTCCAGTATCTCGTGCTCTTCCTCACTGCACAGAGGAGAGGTGGTGTGGCTCTCGCTAGTCACTGGGTGTTCACTGGAGTTTAATGCAGTAGTTCGTGGCTTGTATCTGAAACAGGTACTGGGAATACCATTGCCTGTGCTAGTGAGGTGTGGTAGCAAGAGCTGCAGTGAACGATGCTGTTGAGAGGCAAATAGAAACCGATAGAAACAGCAGATACCGATGGAGGATGATGTGAATTGGATACCTGTAGTTTTCCAGTAACCACAGAAGTCCTCTACAAGTCTGTGTATTTTCTGTGGGGTGATTTGGGGTGCATTCTGTAGCCATGTGTGTTCAGAAGCTTCCAAGTGTGGCGCTTTCCTGGAGTAGCGGGTGTTGGAGGAGGTGCACAGGGTTGTGGTAGACCCTTTTCCACAGTTCTCTGGGCTGCAGCAGCTCAATGTGTGCACAGCACAGCTGGTTTAGTGTAGTTTCTACAAGAAATTGGGCAGATACTGCTCTGCTGTTGGCCTTGTTGATCTTTGCCCAATAATTCTTGATCCCATTGTCTGATTTGAACTGGTTTTAAGGAAGGAAACTGAAAGGTTAAATCCCACCAATGCAGGAAAAGTACTCAGGGCAGAAGTCGGGGTGGAAGATAAATGTTCTCAAAGCTGCTATGAAGAAAAGGGAGGGGGGATGACCTGGCAGCCTGTGTATAGGACAGCCCTTGTCAGCACTTTGTGCTGGATGCTGCCTCTTCACTGATGCTGGCAAGTCCAACTGTGAAACTGTGATCCCTGTGAAATGGGGCTTCAGTAGTGCTGTACAGCAATATCTTTTTCTATGACCCTTAAAGAAAGTGTTTCTTTTAGTCTTCCTCTTGTTCTAGGATGTGGCCCTGTTGTCTCACAGTAAAATAACCGGCTTGCCTTGACCGCAGGGCTCTGGGTTAGGACAGTCTCTTCTAGATGAATGTTTCCAAAACTCTTAAATGCTACATACCTCCAGTATTGCTGAAAGGGTTGTGGGTTTGGGGGTTTGTTTGTTTGTTTGTTTTAACTGAGCTTAAATTGGTTATTCATCTGGACCTGAAATGCTGTGTGAGGTCCTGGTTACCCATTTTGGAAATGCAGTGTAAGCAGAAAAGGTAGGGGTGGATGAAAAGACCTTGCTGCTGTGTAGGACTGCTCCGGTATGAAGTGACACTGTTCAGATAAATGCTTTCAGCCCGAAGTTATTCTGGAGAGGAGAGAAATGGGAGAGCTCTACAATATCTCAGATGGTACAGAGAAAATGAACTGGGAATGATAGTCTGAAACTTGATGACATCCAGAGAAATACCCAGGCAGCAAATTCAAGCAGAAGGAAGTACTTTGTCATGCAATGCACAACTGAACTGTCAGATTCATTGCCAGGATGTTGTGGAGGCCAAAAGTACAGCTGTGTGTCAACTAATGAAAGAGATCCATCAATAGCTGTTTAGCACTTTGATCCAGATGCAATATCTGGCTTTGGAAATATGTACACTGCCTCTTGCAATAAGCTGGGGAAAACACCGGAGACAGCAGCACTCTATACTTGTCCTCTGTGTTATTCTTTCCTCAAGCTGCCAGTGCCAACCGCTGTTGGAGTCGGGCTACTTGGATATACAGGTCTGCATGACCCACTTAAGCTGTTCATGTATTATGAATAGCTGTAATACTGATAGCTGTTTAGCAGACTCCTAACGAGTCACTTGCTGTGATCCCGAAGGTCATGAGTGGTTCAGGGCTTGCCATTTGGGAGGCAGCTGCCCTGCCCTAAGCCTGCAGAGATCTTGCCGGTGTTTGTCCCACCGAGCAATGGGAAGCTGCGTTCAGGCTTAATCAGGGTGTGCAGTGGCACAGGATGGACCATCTCTAGCACCAGAAATCATGGAACAGTTTGGATTGGAAGGGACCGTAAAGATCGTCTGTTTGCAGCCCCCATGGGCAGGGACACCTCCACCAGCCCAGGCTGCTCCAGGCCCTGTCCAACCTGGCCTTGGGCACTGCCAGGGAGGGGGCACCCACAGCTTCTCTGGGCACCCTGGGCCAGGGCCTCACCACCTCACAGGGAGGAATTTCTTCCTAATATCTCCTCTAAATCTACCTTCTTTCAGTTTAAAACCATTACCCCTTGTCCTATCACTACACTCCCTGATAAAAGAGTCCCTCCCCAACTTTCCTGTAGGCCCTCTTCAGGTCCTGGAAGGTCACTATAAGGTCTCGCTGCAGCCTCCTCTTCTCCAGGCTGAGCAGCCCCAGCTCTCTCCGCCTGGCCTCACAGGAAAGGTGCTCCAGACCCCTGAGCATCTTCATGGCCTTCCTTGACTTAGTCCAACAGCTCCACGTCCATGTGTTGGGGACTCCAGAGCTGGATGCAGTGCTCCAGGTGGGGTCTCATGAGAGCAGAGCAGAGGGGCAGAATCCCCTCTGGCCCTGCTGGCCACTTCTTGTGATGCAGCCCAGGATATTGTTGGTTTCTGAGCTGCAAGTGCACATTGCTGGCTCCTGTTGAGCTTCTCATCACCTAACACCCCTAAGGGCTGCTCTCCATCTGTTCTTGCTCAGCCTGGGTTTGTGCTCGGGATTGCACTGACCCAGGTGCAGGACCTTGCCCTTGGCCTTGTTGAGCTTCGTACGGTTTGCAGGGGCCCACCTCTCCAGGTCCCGCTGGATGGATCCCTTCCCTCCAGCGTGTTGATTGTACCACACAGCTTGGTGTCACCCCAGACTTGCTGAGGGGTGCTCTGAGGTCAGGCGTTTTGTTTTCCTTTCCTGCTTTAGCTTATCCATCCTAGAGCAGATAGTAGGAAATGGTGCGATTCCACCATTGAGACAGTCGGAGATATTTTATGTCAGCAGTATAAAAACACTTTTCCCCTCCCCTTAGCGGGTCAGATTAACCCTAAGAAACAGGGCGCACTTTGTAAAGCAGAGATTTCTCATTGGGATTTGTTGTTTCTAGCTTTTCCACATCAGCTGTGAAAACACACTGCCATCCAAGCTTTGCAAAATGATTCTTAGAAAGGCCTAGCAATGAATACTTGGCATACAGAGGTTTGATATATTGAGAGCCAGGTTTAACATTATGGAAGAGAGTGTCCTAGAAGAGCCTTTTCAGGAAGGTGCCATGGGGAGGGTGGTTTCCCCTGGGGTCTGTGGTGGTGTGGGGCACTTGATGGCAACTGATGCACTGCCAGTTTGTGTTGTGGAGATGATGGGCAGGATTTTCCTGAGCAGTCTGGTATAGATAGGGTGAGCCTGGAAATACCAGCATCAGTGATGGGAAATAGCTGTTTGTTTGCAGAGCACAAGGAACCTTTTGGGAAAGGCGCTGTGCTTTTTTCTGCCCTTATAACCGTGCTTCACAGCTAATTGAATCACTAAAAGTTTACAGAGCAGAACTGCTCATCTTTTTGTCTCCACAAATGGCAGACAGAGCCGTTTCTAGGTGGGTTTGATGAATGGCAGGCTGCAAGGAGTCACATCTATCTTCTGATCAGAGATAATGCCCCGAGCAGCCTGGAAACCGTTGCCGACAGGAGAGCATCAAGCCAGCTGTACATCACACCGGGCTGACTGGGGAGCTTGTACAGACACAGGACTAGAACTGGCATGGCCAGGGTTGGATGGTGAGCACTCTTCTTCCTGAAAGCCCTCCCAGCAGCCAGCCTTTTATGTGGAAGCCCAGTGTGGAGCCGTGGTGTTGCCGATGCCCTGATCAGACGGGGGCTGTGAGGGCCTGGGACAGGGCAGGCTTTTGTGCTGCGTCTCTGTTTGCTTTGGTGCTGGCTGCTTGGCTGTAACAACATTCACAGTGGGTTTGCCTGAGCCAAGGACTGGAGTTTTGGCTCCCTTGCAGCCCAGATTGCTGTGGTACCATGTCCCGGTCATGCAGGGTGACTGTAAAGTGGCAAAATTAAATGTCAGGGGAGGTGAAGCCAGTACAAAAAAGAGCAACTGCTATCCAGGCTCTGAGAAAGGCGGCTGCATTTGTGGTACCCATGGGAAAATCCTCCTGTGACTGTCTCCTCCGCTAGCTCTGAGCATGTCCTGTCCCTCCCGGGCTTGCTGTTTCATGGCCTGGCTTTGATATTTCCTGAGCGTGGCTTTATCTTTTTAATTTCCCCATCCTTAGAGGAGCCTTGGCACAGATGTCAGCAGCCACCAGAAACCGCCAAAAGCTTTTGTGCAGTTGAAATGTGCTCTGTCCGCACTTCATCTTAAGGACTAAAGGCGCTGCTTGTAATTCTGCACCAGGCTTCTCTGGTTTTAACCTAGTTTCCACTTTGCTTAGTTTCCTACCCTCTTTACAGGGCTGCTGCATGCAACCAGAAGCCTAACGGGAGCTCCTAAAGGTCTACCAGCCCTCCAACGTGCAGCAGTATTCCCAAAACCTTTTTAGAGACGGGCGCGTGTTCCTCCAGGATGGAATGTAAACAAAGGGCTGCTCATAAAACAGTGTGTAAGGTCTTATTCAGGTTTGTATAAATCCTGAGACCGCATCTAAAAATAGTGCTCTGCTTTGCATTCCTGAAGGCAGATTCACCACATCCGTCTACCATGAAGTGCTATGCTGGTAACAAACCGGACTTCTTGGGGGTGCTATGAGAAGTACCAAAAAACCCATTTTAATTTTATTATCTTTACAGAGTACTTGTTGACAGTCACGTTGAATACTTTAACACATGACACCAAGGCCGCAGTCTGTTCTAGCATCATCAGACGAGTGCAGGTGTTGGATGCCTGCTCTGAAGCCGGTGGGACCTGGGGCAATGAGGAGTGTGGAGGAGCTGCATGTAGCTCTAGCTGATTATTTTGGCCCAAGGAGGAGTAAAAGGATAGACAGGCAATTACTGCGCATATGTTGTGTTAGGATTCAAGCACAGGGACTTTTTTCTTTTAACTTTAAGGCTTGTGCCTGTGAGGCGAGTGTGTCATTAACTGGGGCTCAGTCCTGTGAGGTGCCAGCGCTTAACTGAGAGCTTTTAATCTGCCTAAAGCACTTAAACTCTTTCCTGCCCTGTGTCTGCTGGCTTACCATCTCTGAGCTGATCTCATGATCGTGTCTTTCAATAGTGGAAACTCTGATGTAGTGTAACATTTGTCATGGTGATACGGCTTTAGCTTTGAAGCGTTTCTTAACCTTAAATATTGACTAGGAGATTCTAGACTGCAGTGTGGTGCCTGTGAAAGCGTGTGGTTAATAGCACAGTAGAACTTGCATGCATAGTAATACAGCATATAGCAATGTTAAATAGATCCTGCAGTGAGCTTGGAGAACAAGCTACACCCATGTGGAGTGTGGCTCTCTAAAGAACATTTAATCTGTGTGCCCCTCCAGAGAAGGGAAAGCTGCCTCTCTGTTGTTGATGCATAAAGCATCTGACATGCCTCCCACGTGTGTTGACTGCTCTAGTAATGAGGTTTTCTGTAGGTTTGCCCCTTTATAGCTAGTATAAAATAGATGCTCTCATTTAGTTTTTCGGGAAGGTGCTCCGGAGGAGCTGAGGATGAGGAGGTGGTTGCTGTCGATGCCAGTTTCCCTTGTCGTGTGTGCCCTGCCTGGTGCGAGGCATTGCCCCCAGCCCTGCACAGACACAGACATGGGGTGATCTACTCCTGCAGATGAGATCAGCAGCAGAATCTTGCTGAAGTATTCTAACATGAATGACTCCTCGCACCGTGGTATGTGTCCTCTAACCCCTGGCCAAAGCCCTGAATGGGAAGTGCAGGCGCCCCGTCTCTGACAGGCAGGCTCTTTGCTCTTTCCTCCTGTGTCTACCTCTGATTTAGGAGCCCATCGCAGCTATAGGCACTCACACTGAGAAGTTTGGTCTTCTGTTTCTAAACTCATCAAACCTTAGAACTTGAGCTGCCTGTGTGCTAGGAACAAGGTTTTTGGGATTTTTTTTGCAAGAAGTGTCCTTTCCCCCCGCTTCCCCTGCGTTTGCTGCTGTAGTACGAGGCAGAGGAGCATGCCACTGCATGTAGGAGGTAGGAAATGTGTGTTTGAGAGTACCTCAAGCTGTGACACAGGCTGTAGGAAGCTGCATTTCCAGTGAACAACCAGAAGAATGTCTGAGGGTCACCCCGAAAGGAGCCAGGGCCCTCCACAGCATCCAGCATGGTCCGTCCTTCCTGCCAGCAGCGTGTGCCTGTGTTCAGACCCTTCTACAGGGTGAGACCTGGCATGAGGAGGGGGGATTTCATCTGTATGTGGCCCAAGTTCTGAATTTCCAGCAGGGCTTTGTATTGGGGGTTGTATTGACCCAGCAGTGATGCCGAGGAAGATGCTCCCTGAAGTGCAGGGGTGAGCTGTACCTACAAGTACCTGAAGTCTTCACTGAGAGACATCATCGCACTGAGAGATGGCCTTGTCCGGCTGTAGTGCAGTCCTGCGGAGTGATTCAGTCCAAGAGACCAGAAAACAGGGAAACTGACTTTTTCAGTCCCTCATGAGCTGCTCTTTTAGGAACATGCATCTGTAGGTTTGTCTGAGGTTCCTCCCCAGGGTTTTCACCAGCTAGGACATTGAAATGCTTGCTGGAAGTACCCCAGACTCATGGAAAGCCGAATTCAGCCTGCTTGGAGGGTGAGCCATTTGTTCTTCCCATAACACTTGTTTCTCTGCAGTCAGCTGCTCAGATGCACTGCTGTGGTGGTGTCCTACCAAGCTGCGTTCTGGGAAGCAAGATTTTTGGTGATACCTCCAGCTCTGCAGTTTCCAAATTCAGTTAATCTCTGTGGCAGCAGTGGAAGCCAACCAGACACCCACGGCAGCAGGGGGAAGAGCCGAGTTATTTTAAAATTCTAAAAATTAAAAAGCATTTTGGTTTGTTTTTTTTTCACTTGCATTCCTGGGTCTTGGCCTGGACAGGGAGCGGAGGCGCCAAAATACTGCGAGAGCGTCTGCTGTTGCAGTATGTCTGGCCGAACCAGAAGCAGGAAATTCTTGTGAGAGCCTGTCTCATGAGATTGCCAGCCTCGCCGGTCGCTGGTTGAGCGTGAGCCTCCATATTTGAGGTACATGGAGGTATTTGAGGATGGGTAAAATGGTTCATCAGCAGTGATAGCGGAGTGTGTGTGCACGGGGGGGTGATGGTTTTCTGGCTTGAACATAAAGAGAAGTGAATACATGAAGCAAACCAGCATCATCTTCCTTCTTACAGTAGAGGAGGAAATAGGGAAACTTCCCTGCCTGGGTTGAGTGCTTGGCTGCCTCTGTGCTCTGTGTTTGGGTCTCCCTCTGGTTTGAAGGGGGCCAGATCCAGCCCCCTGGTTCATAGCATCCTTTTCAAAACGCAAAGGTCAGGAATTCTGTCTTGCCCCAGGCGAGGCTCTGCTCTAAAACTTCCCACGTTGTGGTGTGCAGGGCTGCCTTGGCAGAGCAGGGCTGCGGGCGCTGCCGTGCGAGCCCCGGTGCTTTAGCCCCCCGTCCAGTGACTTATCCCAGCTTGGCCCCGTGTCAAGGCTGTTTAAAAGGCCGTAGCCAGACTGCGCTGCCGCTTCCAGTGTTATTGCTCCTGGTGGAGCTGTAACAGTGGGAGACTTTGAAGGAAACGGACATAATGGAAACTGATGAGAAATGTGGAGAAAGTCTTGGGGTACAATAAAGCATTGCCTGAAGAAAGGAGTGGGGGTAAGGTGAGGCTTTAAAGGGAATGCATTATATCACAGCAGGGCAGGAAATAGCTTGAGGAGAATTTTTTTTTCTTTGGTCCATTCATAACCTGGTTTGTACCTCATTAACTTTCTGTTGGTGCTTTTTTCTCCTGAAATCCAGGGTCGCTCCTTCCCACTGCAGTCAGTGTGAAGAGTCGGTCAGTACCGAGCGCGTGAATCCCCCCGTGCAGATCAAATGGGAGAGGTTCCCGGTGTTGCTCTCGTCTTAAAGGGATGAGAAGCGCATTGAGGATGTGCTGAGGATGCGGGCTTTATTTCCTCCTACAATAAGCTGCTCAGAGGTGCCTTTCCCTGGGTGCTTGCACCGGTTTTCTGTGATACATTGGATGTGCAGATGAGAACCCCTGTGGAACCGGTTGCACTCTTGCCACTGGTTGCATTAAGGCTGTTAGGTTGTTGGGAGCTCCTGGTTTATGAAGGAATAGCTGTAAAAGCTGCATGGCTTGAAACATGGCTGATGGTTCAAGATCTTGGGGATTTTCCTCTTTCAGCTGTTCCCTGCTTACCTAGCAAATGCTGTTTTGTGAACTGTTGTTCTGTAGTGCCAAATTGGGATTCCAGGTATTTTAAACTGTGCTTCATTATATCCTTTAGCAAAGACAGCTGGGGTTTTGTCTTGCTGACGAAGCCTAATTTGAATGACTTTTCCTCATCAAGCCCATTTCATTAAAGATTCATTACATTCTGTGTAGTGTGACAGCAAAAATGCAGCAGTGTCCCCTGGGCAGCCAGCTGCCGAAAGGGAGGGATTAGCAATGGCAGATAGGGGTAAGAAGCTGTGGGATTAACATGCAGTGAGCGAGATACAGGTTTGATACTGGGGGGAAGGTGGGAGAGATGAGTGTTGGAATAGGCTGTGTATGTGTCTGGACCCTGGAGAGAAGGTCGGGGTGCATCTGTGGGATGCACTTACGCAGGTAGCGGGGTAAACCTCTCGCTGCCCTCTAAGAAGGTTTATTGTAGGCAGCACAGAAGGCAGAGGATGGGCTCTTGCAGCCTTGTGCAAGGTCTGTGTGGTTTGCACCTATGAGTCTCACTGGGGAATGAGGAGACGGCAACCCAGAGAATAGAAATCCATGAGACGATGAGTTTGAGATGGGAGCACTGGTCATAGCCCAGCTCCCTAGCTCAGTTTTTGTCCCTGTACCACAACTGTGTGTTTGTATGGGGAGCAGAGTGGTTTCTGAAGTGGCTGTTCACCAACAAGCACTTCCAAAGACACCAGAACCCTCTTGTGATGGGGTCCTTGGTGGCGGTTGGCTCTGCGCTGGAGAGGTGGTTCATAGGAGTCCTGCAAAGGGTGCAGCGGTGCCGCTGGAGCATCCACGTGTGCCATGAAGTTGTAGATTCAACTTCTGCTTTGAGGCAAGGATGAAGAGTTGAGTTTTGGGGGGTTTAGGGTTGTTTGTGCTTGAAAAGAGAGAAGATTTAATGGGTCTCACTTGTATTTCATAAGAGGAATAATGTACATAGAGAGGGTCATTTTTAAATATATGTTATTTAAATAAATGTATTATATTTTAAAACCTTGTTTGTACTTTTTCCGAAGTGCCTGTTGATCTTGTTTGCTCTGGCTGAGACAGGAAAGCCTTAAATGAACAAATAAACCATCAGAAGGCCAGACCTGCCATTCTGCGAGGAGCCTACTGGAAACCAGCGCTTCCGGTCTCAGTTCTTCCTGTCTGTCCAGGTTTGCTTTTTTTGCTGAATTGGGTAGGGCTTTCTGTATTCAGAGCAACAAAACAGTGGGTGCAGGGTCCTCTCTAGCATGGGTTTTGAGGCTGTCACTCAGTTCCTAGTGCTTGAGTGCATGGCCAGGTTCACCCATGCCAGCTCAGCTCAAGCAGAACTGTGCCCCCCGGGGGTGCTGTGTCCCCAAAGGTGCCGTGTCCTGGCACTGCTGTGCTGTGTGCCAGGACCCCATGCAGGGGCAGAACACTGGTGGGGAGCCAGGAGATGCCCTGCTCCTAAAGGGGCTCCCAGGAGCACCCGTAGCTGCCCTTGGCTGGGCAGGGATGCACTACTTTGTCTGTCCGCACCAAATAATGAGGCCCCTGAGCCGCAGAGGTGCGAGGAGTCATTAATTTCTGTAAGAGCACTCAAAAGCTGTTGTTTTATGTACCAACTGTTTGTTGATGTGACTCTGGGTTTGAGCTTCAAGCAGGAAT
>NW_010193277.1:20411-32151 GCF_000695765.1 Mesitornis unicolor
CAATTATGTCTTGGCTCTATAATCTGAGCCTTCCGCAGGCAGCTCTGTCCTCTCAGTATTCCCCCGTTTTCTGGGAGGTGTTCCTGCTCACGAGACTCATTAGGTTGACTTTTCTGTGGTTACTCCAGAGGGGTCCTGAGGCACTGTGGTCTGCATGGCTTCCTGCTCAACGGGCTTTGTTGGCATCGTCCCCCTTTGCTATGCCAGGTTGCATCCAAACACATTCACAGGCCTGAGATGCTGGAGGGCCCGTTTCTGCAGTCCTGTTATGTTAGTAAAACTCCTTAGAAACAACCATGTGGAGGGATGAGACAAGTGCTGAGCTCCTGCATTCTGTGAGATGCAAGTCCCCTTTCCTGCAAAGCTTGATGTACCAGGGCTGAAGTGTGTAAGTCCTCCATGCAGTACATGTAAATAACAACGTATTATGAGTTAGGGTTTGCTTCCTGCTCAATCCAAGGTAGAGCAGCTCTGTACCCGCTTTCTCTGGCTGCTCTGAGGGTGTGCACAGGTTCGTTGGGGGCCTTAGGATCTTTAGGGTGCGTAGGGAGCTCCATGTTATTTTTAGTGCCGCAGTAACTGGTATTTGGGGTCTGCTTTGCTCCTGAGCCCCACTGACTCTGACAGAGGGCAGAGCGTGAGCCTGTCCAAACATAGCAACTCTTGGTTTTCTTCAAGGAAAAACCACATAGCATTTCATAGCCAACACTTGAAATACTGTGTTGGAAAGCCCAGCCTTCCATGTATTTTACCTAAGGTTTTTCTTCATTTTATTTTTAACCAGATGCACGGAGACCACCAGTGTCCCAGGCACAGGCACTGCTCCGGGTGCCTCTCTGGCAGAGCGGGCAGGTGGAGAATTCAGTGTCGGGGACTGGTCAGGACATGGTCTGACCTTGCAGATTGCAGTGAGGCAAAGGAAACACCAAAATAGTGGTTTTCTGTGGGAGTCTCTGGTGTGGTACAAGGAGCCAGGTGCTGCCCTGTGGAGCATCTCTGCTGGCACGGGCTTACACCAGTTCTGCTCTGTCCAAACAGTCCTGTCTGTTGTGTGTGATGTGAAATGGCTGTTCCAGGAAATACTGAAAATGATGGGAGATCTCCCTTAGCTTGTGAAAGTTCATCCTCAGCTGAAAGGATCTTGTCCGTACCTATGTGTAGATGTGTGTATGTATAGAGTGCGTGTAGCTCTGTATGTACGGTTACTTCTTCGTTGTGGAGAATACTGCAGGTTTCTGTTGCTGCAGGGAACTGCTCTCATGTGGTAGTGTGTGCTGAGAAATGTCTTCAGTCTTGATCTCAGGCAGGGCTTAAACCTGGGAACCAGAGGTAGGAAGCAGTGTCCCACACGATGACACTTGCTGACTCTGAAATAGCGTGGGGCTCTTGCTGCCCGCCTCTCTCTGTCATCCTGCTCCCTGACTCTGTTCCAGGACATCTTGTGGAAAAAGGAAAGGTCGTTTCCTTTAGAATTGGCTGTTTTCCTTCTTTCCCAGAGAAGTTTCCACCCCCCCTCTACTCAAGTTAAATAGGAAAACAAGGTATGTAGTATTTCTGCTGCAGAGTTAAATATTGATGAAGATTAAGATGCATTAAAAGACGGAGGAAATTCATGGGACAGTAATAAAAATAAACAAAACCCAGAAAATTAGAAAAATGTTCAAGTGTATGAATAGCTCTTTATCTCTCCACCGTCCTGCATGGCTTCCAATAAAATGTTTCGGCATCTCAATGCAAATGTTCCAGTTTCGCCAAGCTGGGGACAAGGAAGTGCTGTACAGTGCCGGTTACAGGGGGGATATGTTCTGTGCTGTGTTGGTCTTGGACTTCCTCGCAGTGTTTTTGTTCCAGATGTTAAACTGTTATTTTTTCAGAAGCCTTGTTAAGTTGCCAGAACTGTAGGTTTTTGGGTTTTTTAACGATTTTCCGAACCCCAGCTGATTATCACAACACACAAGAATCCAAACTGGGGCTTGGCTTTGCTGCGCTGCAGCAGCTGCAGAAAATCTGTGCGAAGGCGCAGGTTGGCGGCGCCATCACCGAATGGCCTTATAGGGTAAAACAGGGAGTGAGGGAACTCTGCTCCGCTGCCTCGCATGATGCAGGGATTCACGTCAGCCGTTGAGTAACACCGAGCTCCCCAGAGCAGAAACACCAGCACACGGCCGAGCTCCCAAAAGAGCTGCAGCAGAGCAGCTCGGAGATGGAAAAATGACATCTCATCCAGGCAAAGGATGGTCTGCTCAGAGCAGAGTCAGTCAGTCCCTGCTGTGTTTTGTTTCGAGATACAACAGAGCTTTTTCAGCTGGTGATGCTGGCAGTGCATGGCACACACCACGGGTTGCTGTTGAGCGAGGTTAATCGCCGGATCCCCTTCCCTCCTGTGGCTCCCTCCCTGGCCAAGGCGCCCGTGCCCCAGCTCTCTGCAGCCCTGCTGCTCGCATTCTTGTCAGCCCTTTGATCCCATCCTTATGGAAATGGATGGAAAAATCTCCTAGGCTCTGGTTTGTCTATTGAGAGGGTTGTCAATAGGCAGCTTCTCTTTACAGGAGCAATAAATGTATAAACACCTTCCACTTTGTACCTGCTCCTCTCCTTACCTGTCTAATTTCTGTCTTTGTGCATTTACAGCTGTGATATTTTTGCACTTAATGCATCTTCCTGGCACTGGCGGTACCTCCCCTGCTGCCTGCGTTCTGCTTTGAAGGGTTGTCAAACCTGCGACTATCCTAGCATTAAAGGCAGCGTGGAGCTCAGTGTGTTCAAATTCCTTTCCCTGACCACAGCCTCCTTTTCAGAGGTAAAATCTGCCAATAGACTTGGGTGCCCCACTCTTCCGTGCCAAAGAAAGCTCCTTGTTTAGCCAAGTGTATCTGCCTTACCTGGAAAAGGGCTGCTGCCTGCAGTGGGAGGGATCCCCAGGCTGCTGCTGGCGGGGGCACCAGGGTGTGTTGCCAAAATGGTGAACAGATTTAGTGCCCTGAAGCTTTTCGTTGTCGTGGGTCTGTGCCTGGTCTGTGAGGGCTGCGATGCTCTTCCCTGGGAGCAATGCGGGGTCAAAGCACTTGCGTGATGCCTGGATGGAGCTGAGGTTGGGTCTCCCACCGAGGGCCACCAAGGGAGAGCTGGAGGACAAGACCTACCAGAAAGATAGCCAAGAAAGGTGCCTGAAATGTCTGTGTCTTTAAATGGGGTTTCGTTCAGTTGGGTACCCAGTGAAGGGTGGCTTGAGGCAGTTAAAGCAGAGAGGACAACAGTGACAGCCGTCTTCTGCTGGGAATATTGATGTCTTGGAGAGGGATGATGAAAAACAGTCCCAGATGCGAGATAGGAGCAGATTGCCATAAAATAGATCTAAAAGCTTTTCAGGCCCCCAGAGGTGAAGTTTGTGCCAGAGATCCAAAGGGACTCTTCATTGTAATGACATTAGGATGAGGTTGGGATGCTGGGGAAGGGCTGTCCCCATCTCCTGGGACCAGACCCTGTTACTTATGAGTGGTTTCATTCTGGTGCGGCACAGGAAAAGCTCCAGCCATGATTCATGGTTGTAGCCAAAAAAGGAAGGGTCTGTAACTTACCCTCTGTCACTTGACGCCCTTGCTGCGTGGGACTGATCCCAGCAGTGCTTTTCCAGTTCTGTTTTGTCAGTAATATTTCATAAAGTCTGTTTTTCTGTAGGAAAAGCATGGAGGAAACTCTTCCAAAGCAAAACCTGAAGCTTGGAGTGAAACTGGTCGACGAAGGCAAAAATTTGGCTGTAGAAACACAACCAACCGGGTCTCTGTGGTGGCAGCCTGGTCCTCAGCTGGGCTTTGCAGGGTGATGAAGAGTATATAGCAGTGCGTCAGGATGGGTATTTGCTCTCTCGTGCTTCCTGCTATTCCTCTGACTCACAGATTGCACAGAGATCTCTAAATATTTCAAATGCCAGTGGGCCCCGCAGCAGTAGGCGTGAGATTGAGCCCATCTCTTAAAATCCATGTGACTCTGGGCAGACCACCCCCGTTAGTGCTCGCAGCCTCTTTTTTTCCCATTGCAGAGCAGCGGAAGGGGAAGAAGTTGTCCCTTATTTACCCAATCTGATGGATTTTAGCAGTTTCCCTGAAAGGTACCATCAAGTGAAAATAACCCCCCAAAAGTCTCGGTTATCATCAAGTCGAGATGCTGCAGTTCGATTGTATTTCCAGACTCTGGAATGCGTGCAGTTTAACTTTTCTCTATGATATAATAGTTTAAAAGAGATCAGGGTACATTTTACCATAGTGTCTAGCAATGTGAGTTTGTTCAGACTTTTGGCAGGCAGTTCTGCACACCCTTGCTAAAACTGTGAATCATCCATTGTTGGCTGATTGCTCTCTAGTTGCTAAGAGATCTGTCAAGTGCATACTGAGGCTTAATTCTACATTTGCTCTAAGAAGGGCTAAATGTATTAAATTGGAACATGTCACATCCTTCCTAAACAAGTAATTAAGGCGCCGCTGTGAGCCTGTCTGATGGAGAGGAGAGGAGAGAAGGAGCTGGGAACAGCTGGAAGGTTTAACGTGGGTCGAGGTTGGTCTCCTCTGTCTGGGAACACTGGAGTTATTGCATGTTGGGTTTTGACAGCCCGATGCATAGTGGAAATAGGGGAGGGAGACGTTAGAGAAAGTAGGGTTTGCAAAAGGACTTTGTTTTTCAGTGTCCTTATATAAACCTCTTAAAATGATCTAATGCTGTTTCACAAAGTGTAATTTTTAGTAATGGAAAGACAATACGTCAGTGTTTCCCCCGCCCCCTCCCAAGTGAACTCCCCCATCCACGCTGCTCCTCCCCGGGTACCCGTCCCTCGGATGTGCTGCCGTACGTACTGCAGATGCTGTGTGCTCTCCTGCAGGAGCGCACCATTTAGTGCTCTGTTTGCCAAGTACTCCAGCAGGAGTGAGTGAGTGGTGCTGTGAGATCTCTCTAACCACCTTGTCTGTCCTAAGTAGCCAAAAGGTTTTCAAGGGAGGCCTTTTTCTACCCGCAAGGAGAACATGGATCCGTTTGTCAGTAGTAAACAGAACACATCATCCGTTTGTGTGAGTGTGCTGCTGCCTGCGCAGGAACGTGTGGCAGCAATTAAAAAAATTAAAAGAAAAAAGTTCTTTAGTCAAGATTTTCAAACTCATCTGTTCCTAAAATTACATCCCTTGCATTGGTATTAGCCACGGTCTGAAGAGTGCCTTGCTTTCTCACCAGGCTCTACATCTTTTTCCCCTGCAGTGAACAAGGAGGAGAAGTCGTGGAGTCATGGTTTGTCTGCCGGCGTTTTCTGGTGCCTGAATTAGCCACAGGCCCCCAGGTTCAGCCTTTCGCCCATCGTCTTCTCCCAGACCCGCTCTGTCTGCGCTGGGGTGGGCTGCTTGCTGCTGAGCAACGGGAGCCCTCTGCTTGGGCTGCAGCGAAGGGAAAGCGTTTAACACAGCCCTCGCTAAGTTACCTGAATGACAGGGTATTTTCCTTTTAAAAATAAAACCAGTATCCTTGCATCTGCCATGGCTCCTAGTTTGGATCCAGCTTCTAGGCGCTGTATTTGATCAGAGCCTGTCACTGAATTTCTGTTCCTTGTGTGGGTCTTTGCAGGTGTGATGGAAGGCCTTTGTAATCCTCTCTTTGATCAGCGAAACAGATTGAGCTCTGTGAATGCTGCTTTGATTGAGGTTTAGGAAATGATGCCTTCCTTCTGGTGGCTCCTCTCCGGGCCCATTGGGACTGTTGGATGTGCTCCATATGGTGGATGTGGTACTGGAGAGCAGCTGTGGCAGTGGTGTGTGTTGTATGGTGGTGTCTGCCCCTGTGTGGGTCCCTGCTCGTCTGCCCGAAGGTCTCTCCTCAGTCGCAGTTGTGGCCCACGTCAGACGATGGTCCTCTGTGGTGGCTCCGTTTGCAGAACCGAGCAGATGGCCCCTGCGAGGTGCTGGTGCCAGCCATGCTTCACAGTGGCCATATGGCAGTGTGGGCTGGTTGCTTGTGTCCCGTGTGCTGTCCTGGCTGCCCGTGGCCTGGTTTGCTCAGGGGTGAGCGCTGAGGTCGCTGACAGTGACAGCTCTGTGCTCTCGGGCTGCTCGTGTGAATCCTGAGTGACCTCGCACCGCTGGGTTCCTGTTTGAAATGCGCCTCTTCGGCACTGGTTCCCACTCTCATCAGGCCTTGATGTGTGTAAGAACATCTTTCTGCATACCAGCATCAGTATCCACTTCTGCACACCTTAACCTGGTGCATCAGTGCTGTCCCTGCTATGGATTGGAGTTACCCTTTCATCCAAAGTTCTGTCAAACTACACAAGATTGACTTTCTGTCATCACATGCTGATTGGTATTAATTATCTTATCCTCCCCTTCCTTATTACTCCCCTGTCAGTCATTTTGCAGATTTTTCTGGCATCCCCATTAGGCTGTGAAGGATTATGAACACTGCAGAATTCCTGCTTGGGTGGAAATCATCCCAACCTGCTGCTCTGAAAGTACTTTTTAATAGCTGCTGTTCAACGTTCTCCTGTGTTACGGTTGGGATGAAAATTACTCTCTGTAATACCATCTGTATATTCAATGACTTTTTCCCCATGCAGAGCAGAAATATTTATTCAGTACTCTTACCTTTTTGGTGTGAATATTGAACATTTTGCCCTTTCCAGGCAGTAATGAACCAGCACCACTGTTGCTGTTCCTGTTGTTCCTAAGCAAAAAAAAAAGCCCTGGTGACTCTTAATTCTGCCATCGGAGATTTTCACTGGATCCTCTTGCTTTAAGTCCTCTTAACTTCTGATATATTGCACAAAAGGTTAGTTGTTATAGTTGTGTTGGCTTTTATCTGATTTGATTTCCCCTCTATGCCAATGAGCTTATCCGTTCTCTTAGAGCATTGCTGGGTTCAGGATCACTCTCACGTAAGAGCGGGTTTTCTGGACATTTAATGACATTTTCTCCAAACTGCTCCTGGGCACCACTTATTTTTAACACATGAATTGCCTGCTTAATGATTTGGCTCAACTGTTTTTGTGAAAATAAGACTTTCAAAAATGATTAATTCTGTGTGTTCATTTTGTAACTGCTTTTACTTATTAGGGACACCCATTTTGTCTATAAAATCTGTCACTTGTCTGGTGCATTTTAGCTTCACCACTTTATCTGTGACTGAAAGAGCACAGAGCCTTATGTGTATTCTGAACAAATTATTGTGCCTTTATTAATTAATACCTGCTAACCTGTGTTAGGTTTTTCAGGAGCGTCATCTTCTGGCCGCTGTAGTGGTGGTCTCTGAAGGAGAAGCTGTGTTTCTCCATTGAGTGACGTGAGTATTAAAGTCGTGCTGTGTTCCAGTGTGTTGGATGCAGACTTGCCTCCTACCTTTGCCCTCTTCTCAGCCCATTGCTCTGCTGAAGTGGAGGATGTGTGGGTCAGGCCAAACAAAACATCGTGTTCCTTCTGCCCTGACCTTGCAGACTGCATTCGTTCCTGCAGCTTCTCTTCGCTGCTGTGTGACTGCAGTTAGAGCTTCCACCAGCCAGAATGGGGAGGAAAACAGTTTCTACCTTTCCCACTGAGTGCTTACTGCTTGCAAGACATCAGAAGCATTCAGCAGTAGATAGAGACGAGTTTTAACAACAACACTAACATCTACAGAGAACGTAGCACTCATCATTTTCCCAGGTTTCCACTTTACTGCTTGACCCACAGATCTATAAGCGTGTGGAGTTAACATCAGCCAGCAGAAGACCCTTCCTACTGAGGAACTTGCTCTACAGTGTGTGCTCCTCTGGCCTTCCCAAACGTAACCCAGTGATTGTGAGGAGCGAGCGAGCGTCTTCCTTGCATGGAGGTACACAACTAGCCAGTTCTGGGGCCTCTTCGTGTTCCCCGGGATGCTTGCAGGAGATGCGCTAAGGGCTCGATGCGGCAGCCAAGGGCCGTTGTTCTTGGTCCTAGTAGCTCTCCCCGTGCTCGCTGCGTGGCGCTGGCATCATCTCCCTCCTCCCAGGCTGGATGACAGGCCGTGTCTGCAGCTGAGCCTTTTCCATAGGGCTGGGGCTTGCCTGGCTGGGGCTGTGGTCCTTGTGGAGGCACAGCCACCCTGCAGCAGTGCTGTCCTCCCGTGACATCTTCCCCGGTGGAACCAGAAGTCCCCAGCAGCTGAAACCGAAAGCAGTTGCCAAGCAAGTGCACAGTTCAGGTCCTCAATGGCAGGAGTGCATGAAGTCACTTTTGATTAGCTTTTCCCCTAACGACCCCTGCTCCAGCCCATGGCTCACCTTGTGTTTGCAGCGGCTCCTGCAGGTACCTGCGGGCTCCGGCGTTGCCTTTGGGAGCGCTGCAGTTACAAGCTGTCGGGTAACTTCCACACCTCTGATGGTGTTGATTGTATCTGGTGAGGTAACAGTTTCCATTCAGCTGTAGTTTTATAAATTTCAGTATTTCCCTTTATTTCTGTACGGCGGCAAACTTACGTAGCGCTGTGTGGAGAAAGGAAAAGCCATTAGGCTGCCCATAAAGCAATGCTGGAGTCTGCTGTATCATCGGCTCTTGGCGGCTGTTCCAGCAGACGTGCTCCCTATTCCCACGTGAGTCTGGGGCTGCTGTTGCCTCACGTCCGTCAGTGCTGCTGCTGTTTGCTCTGTGCAGCAGTGGATTTGGGCCGGGCTGCTGTGAGGCAGACGTTGCTCCGAATGAGGGGTACCTGTTGGGAGGATCGTGGCATCCCAGCATCACCCAAAACGGTGCTTCCTGCACCCATAGCTGGCAGTGGGTAGGAGGGCAGAGCCCAAACGCTCCAGTACGTAACCCCCTGGAGCATGGCTGCTGCTCTGTGGAGGGTGCAGTGAAACACAGGAATGTGCTGCCTCAGATACAGGAGGTGTAATTAGGAAATAGAGGTCACCAAATCAATTTAGCCTGGTGCGTTGTAGCTAGGAAGAGTTCTTATGGATTCACTCCCCTGTCGGAGTTGTTCTTATTAAATAACACCTTAAGGGAAACCCTCATTCCTCAGGTGATTTAAAAGCCTGCAGAGGTATTCCCCTTCCCAAAGTGACTGTTTGCAAGATTAAGCAGTAGGGTATGGAAGAAGCTGCGCCTCTGTCCAAGTGCCCGGTGTGTGGGGTAGGCGGGCGAGTGGAGGAGGGGTGCACGGGTTGTGATTGCATCTGAAGTGTCTTTGTGCTAGAGGAGCTTTAATTAAGTGGAATCTTTGAGCAGTTACTTGTTATTTATCTGCTATTTCACCTTTCTTCACTGTTTCCCCTCTGTCCCTGTGCATTACAAGCAAGCATGTTGGCTTCCCTTTCTTTAAATCCGTTTGTGTGTTATGCGGGTACGGTGGAAGATGTTGATATGGTAGCGAAGTGCAGAAGTAACGGAGCTGCAGATGTGTCAAGGAAATGTACCACCACCACCCGTTTCACTGCACTTCCAGGCTGAACACGGTATGTAGCTCCATTGAAAGGACGCTGTCTCGGGGTATGTAAAAGCAGCTTGTTGGACAGGGAATGGAGCGAAACAGTTAACCACACCGCACCTATTGGTGCTCCTGAAGCGCTTTCCTTGCAGGCGTTTGATTTCTGCATTTATTGCATAAAATCTGAAGGGACACCTTGGGGGGGGGACTCCAAAATGGCCATGACTTGAACTTAGAGTAAGCACCTCAGCAGTTTCTGGTTTGGGGTTTTTTTGTTGTTTTGGGGTTTTTTTTGGTTTTTGGGGGGGTTTTTTGGTGAGGGTATTAAGGGTAGTGTTCTAATCTAGGTTTTGGTTTTAAACTTGGGTGGTACTCATCCAGCATTGAGGACGCGCGCTGCTGTGCTGCACCTTTGCAAAACGTTTTAAATCCTCTGTCCTTGTGCCTATGATGCAGGAGTTGTTTGGGGAGCGGGGCTGTGTAAATGCCAGTGCACTGAAACTCGTGGAGACTTGAACGTAACAAATTAAATGCAGGGAGGCCTTAGAGGAGGTCCTTTGTCTGGTACTTTGGTAATATTTGTTGTGTAGATCAGAGCTCGTATGTGTGCTCTTCTTGTCTGGGTGAAAGGGAGGTGGCAGTTTCCTTTTTCCCAGCACTTAGATGCCTGTAGTAACAAGGGTTGACCGTTTCTCTGGGCTTTCGGTGGTGTATCACCTGTATGCAGAGTTGGTGCTCAGTCACGGGTGGACGGGTGCCTGTCACAGCAGTTCTGATGGTGAGGTTTTGGAGCGGCTTTAGGAAGGCTCCTGTGCTCCCTCTTCAGGGCCGAGGGTTCTGTGTCTGGTGGGTGGTTGTCCCCTCTTGGGCAGGAGGACCCACGCTGCCATGTAGGAGCTTTGCTGGCCATAAACTTCCCATCTGTAGCATTCTAGCCTTGTAATTTTACTGGGTGACGCTGTCCCAAGCCCATTTGTGAGGGAATGGGAGGAGGCAGGGTGCTGTGCTTTGTTAGTACCACGTTAATGCAGTGTGTGTTACAGGGAAGGTAGCCTGCCTGCAGTTGCTGGTGCTTTTGAATGAGATATTGCCTGAGATTCAATGAGATTAAAAACACAAAGGGCAAGACGAGAGCTTGTGCTGTGATCCTTCTGTCGCTGGAGGCACCGCAGGCAAGCAATGTCCTGACAGGGAAGCCCAGGAGGCGGCATCGTCCGTGTGTGTGCAGGGCATGCAACGAGCGCTGGGGGACAGGGGACAGCGGCGCCCCTGCTAGGGCAGAGCACTGCACACAGAGGTGTCCACCTCTTAAAAGTGAGGGGCTATGGGAAGAGTGCAGCAGCTGCTGTGTGGTACTAGACTGCCAAAGGGTGTTTTCAGGCTGAAATGCACGGTGCTGCCCAGTTTGTTCAACTGATGACTCCCAGTTTGTTTGTATTGAGATGTGTTTTTGAGCACTTGAATCTGTTGGTGTGCCTTCAAGGATTCAATCTCATTTCATGTATACCAGTAAACCTCTAATCCTCTGAGATGACACCTTTCTTACCTGGCAATGGAAGCCTTGCTGAAACTAGCTGGGAGACAGAATGGTCAGGATTTACATTTTCTGCCATTCTTGTTGTTGTATATGTCTAGACACTTCAGGGCGCTCTTGCAGGACGTGTTAGCTTAGCTAAAATAAGATAGACACGTCAACTTCTCTGAAAGCATGAATGAAACCTATTATTAGAGGGGAAAAAATGCTGGGTTAGTATAACCTCTGCCCGTGGGGCCCTTGCTATGAAATAACACGGGAGCAACCGGATGCTCCTCAGTGAAAGGGCGGTTATTAGTGAATTCAGTGTGAAGAGAAATATTCTCTTGGCTGCCTGTGACCGTGGTCATTGCTCCTTGAGCTGAGCAGGAGCAGTTGCTTCTCCTCCCTGCCCATCCTCAGCATGGCGCATGGGGTCCTGGTGGCAACCCCTGGGTCTTGTCTGGGACATCCCAGAGCAGAGCCTGGCTCCTTCCTCCTGACACTGCCCTTTCCCAATGGATCCCCAGGAATGAGGGCACCCCTCAGTCTCCTCTGCTCCAAGCTCAAGAGCCCCAGCTCCCTCAGCCACTCCTCAGCAGGAGATGCTCCACTCCCTCCAGCATCTCTGTGGCCCTGCTGGACTCTTTCAAGCAGTTCCTGTCCTTGTGGAGCTGAGGGGCCCATTTGTGCAGGTTGGTTCCCCCGTGCCTTGGAGAGGTGTTGGGAAGAGTTAAGAGCGGGGTGGTGGTGACCCCTCTTGGGGCCCTGCTGGGGCAGTGCTGGGTGGAAGCTGCTTTTCTGCAGTATCGGGTA
>NW_010193278.1:0-1242 GCF_000695765.1 Mesitornis unicolor
GCTCCATGGGCTCTGCTGGTGGGGCCAGAGCAGGGGGGGTCTCACCAATGTAGAGCAGAGGGGTAGGATTCCCCCCTGGCCCTGCTGGCCACACTTCTTGTGATGCAGCCCGGGATGGGGTTGGTTTCTGGGCTGTGAGCGCCCATTCCCGGCTCATGTTGAGTTTTCCATCACCCAACACCCCCAAGAGCCGCAGCTTTCCAGAAGCATCCAAACCTCAAGTGAAGATTGACAGCACGAGACCCTTCAGAAAACGTGGAGTAAAGGCAAACCATTGCTCTGCCCAGCATTTCAACAGCTCTGTTAATGTTTTCATGCTGGAAAACCCAAACCAAGGAGTTAAACCCTTCCCCACAAGCATGGTCGTGGGTTTGGCTTTCCTGCAGCACCCACCAAGATGATGGTTTTCTGTTCTGGTTTGTGTGGAGGATGGAAAATAAAGGGGGAAAAGGGCAAAAAAGGGAAAAAATGAATAAAAAAGGGGAAGAAGGGGGGGGAGAAAAAAGAAAAAAGGAAAAAAGGGAAAAAAAGGAAAGAAGGAAAAAAGGGGAAGAATGAAAAATAGAAAATGGAAACAAGGAAAAAAGGGAAAAGGGAAAAGGGAAAAGGGAAAAGGGAAAAGGGAAAAAATGGGGGGAAAGGGAAAAAAGCAAAAAAGGAAAAAAGGGAAAAGGGAAAAAAGGAAAAGGGAAAAACAGGAAAAAGGGAAAAAAGGGGAAAAAAGAAAAAAGGAAAAAGGGGAAAAGGGGGAAAAAAGAAAAGGGAGAAAAGGAAAAAAGGAAAAGGGAGAAAAGGAAAAAAGGAGAAAAGGAGAAAAGGAAAAAAGGAAAAAGGAAAAAGAAAAAAGAGAAAAGGAAAAAGGAAAAAAGGAAAAAAGGAAAAAAGGAAAAAAGGAAAAAAGGAAAAGCAAAAAGGGAAACAGGAAAAAAGGGGGAAAAAAAGTAAAAAAGGAAAAGAGAAAAAAAGGAAAAAAAGCACCAAGAAAAAAGGTGGAAAAAAGGTGAAAAGAAGAAAAAAAAGGGGAAAAAAGGAGGGGGGAAAGGAAAAAAGGGCAGCCAAGCTTAGCGCTGTCGCTGTGCCAGGCTCCCCCAGCCCCGCTCAGGCCTTAATCCGCTTACGGGGTAGAATTAGGCATTGCTGAAATTTCTCCGCAAAGCCTCCGTCCTCAGCGGGGTGCGAACGGCAACATCACCGACAGCACCGTGCTTCCCAGTTTGTGAGCCGAATCCCACTTGAAGGACT
>NW_010193279.1:0-14811 GCF_000695765.1 Mesitornis unicolor
ATAACTTCGCATCTGCAGCACTGCAGAAAAGGCGTTTGTTCACCCAAAGGACCTGCACACACAGTACACGAACAGGAGCCCGCAGGATTGCAATGGCAGGAAAACCATCACAGGGGAATGAGAACTGCCACACCTGCAAAAGCTGCAAAAGTAGACTTGATTTGTTTACTTCTATTATTATTATTATTATTTTATTTCATTCTCCTTCCATAAGGAAGTGACCTGAGCCAAGAGATGGCCATGGGCTGGGTTCAAAATCAATTTCTCATGGGAGAAATGAGGAGCCTCCTTTAGGAACTACACCACCACCACCAGTCCCTTGCTGGGCAGCATCCTGGCTGCTGGCATCCCCAGACAGGGGGACCAGGGCAGCATCACAGCCCAGGGGCAGAGTGCAGACCCCAGACTCCTCCCTGGGGAGAGCGAGCAGCTGTTTCCGAGCAGATTTACAGAAACAGGCCCTTTTCTCCCCAGCTCGAGGTGTTTCCATCACTCTCAAACACCTGCTTCCCTCTGGGCATCCCCCAGAGGAGCCGCAGCCGCAGCCACAGGGCGCTCGCTCCCGCTACGCAGGGCAAAACCCAACGTAAATTAAGAGAATAATGGCGGATTTTGGTGTTTCCATACCCCAACTCTGTCTCCCTTCCCCTGCTGAGTGGTTGCTTCTCTCCTCTCCATTGTATTTTAACGCCCCAATAACTCCCTTGGCCCACAGACTGCATTAGCACCACCAGCATCGCATGTACAGCGGCGTTACAGCGAACCACCAATGCTGGAGTAATTCCTGCCCTGTCCTCCTACAAAAAAAGGGGAATTGCAATGTTAGCATCCCTGGGGGGTGGTTTCTGCTTTGCTCTGATTCCCTTGCATGGAGATCGGGACACAGCCCCTCCAAATCAACTGAAAGGCTCGGTCTAAAACAGCGGCGCTCCCAAGGCTCGGTTTTAATGCACCATGTAATGGTCTCTACTGGCTCTCCACAGCATTATCTCTTTGCAGAACTGTTAAAACAATTCATTTAGAACAAGTAATGTATGGCATTCTCAAATCTGATCAGTTTGTGCTCACCATAATTAGCCGCGTAGGCTACACACACACTCACCATTCCCAGCTGCATCTACAGGCTCCCAAAAAATCTCTTTTCCTTTTTTGGACCTCAGACTCCAGCTATCCCAACAGCCCCACCTTTCTCAACACCTCGCACATCTCCTGCCTAGGAACTTGGTCCAGCATAAACTGAAACATCAGCTTTAAAAAATATTTCAAAAATATTTAGATGAGCACTTGAAAACAGCAAGTAAGCAGTAACGTGAAAGTGTTTAAATAGTCACCCATATTTTTGTGTGTCGTGATGTGGCACAGGACAAGAATCAAATTGCAAATATGCTTACGAATGCTCTCCTTACTGGATTTATTCTCGATGCAGCAGCAATGGTTTTACAGTCGAACCTTCTCTCCATAGCTGCAGCTCCTTCATTAAACCAACAGGAGACAGAAACCAGGAACATCAGTGCCACAACACAGGGATAGGATGGGAAAGGATGGAGAAGGACAGAGAAGAATGGAGACGAATGGGAAGGGAAAGGATGGAGAAGGATGGGAAAGGATGGGGAGGGATGGAGAGGGATGGAGAAGGATGGGAAAGGATGGAGAAGGATGGGAAAGAATGGAGAAGGATGGGAAAGGACAGAAAAGGCAGTGCTCAGGTGTAGCACCTTGCTGCAGACCGAGCTCTGTGACTGCTGCATGGCAGAGCTCGGGACTGAGGAAGTAAGAACTGGTAATACTTTAAATTAAGGTAATAAGGCTCTAATGCTCAGCAGCTAATTTAACAGCATACATTAACAGCAGCCTTATTGAATCTTAATTACTTGTGTAGGTGGAAACGCCATCAGCGATTACAGTTCCTAACCGGGGACACTCATTTTTCTCCAGCAGCCGTCAGGGCTCTCACGGTGATGATGATGAAGGGGGAAATCCTGTCCCTCCTCTCGCTCTGCCGAAAACGGCCGTGAGGAAACGCTGGGCTCCATCTGCATTCATGGCGTTTTGCATCCTCACAACACATCAGCATTCCCCACCCCGCGCCATGGCACACACTCATGTAAAATTGAATGTGCTCCTATAGCCACTAAATAAAATATTAACAAGTGAAGTCATTAATGTCATTGTGCATAAAATGCACTGAAACATTCCAGGGGAGTACTTGTTAGATCGCTTTTTACTAACCCAAAGTGACACCACAGAACGAGAAGTATTTATAAGGCATACAGAGAAATCATGTGTGGAGAAGGAAAACAAAACTCAGCTCTTTGCCTGATTTTCCAAGATAGCATCTGCAACGACGACAATTTACCTGAAAACACAAAGAATTTGGGTGACAGCGTCCCCATGCAGCCGTCCTGACTCTGCTGTACTGCGGACAGGGAAGGGAAAAGAGGAAAAGGGAAAAAGGAAAAGGAAAAGAGGAAAGGGGAAAAGGGAAAAGGAAAGGGGAAAAGGAAAGGGGAAAAGGAAAGGGGAAAAGGAAAAGGGAAAAGGAAAGGGGAAAAGCCGCACTGATGCACTTAAAGCCTGGGTTTTCAAGCCCTGCAGCAGCCCCCAAGGAGGGCATCTTGCTGTGCTCTCTCCACAAGGGCCGGAGTTTTCGGGGCAGCCCCAGCACAGGGGCCTGGACCTCCCCTGCTCCAGTGCTGGCCCCTGCGCAGCCTTGACCCATGCAGACCGCAGAGGCGCTGCTGGCAGCGAGGTTCCTTCCCCTGCTTCTTTCTCCTCTCTCTCATTTCTGAGAAGAAAATGAGACTTCAAAATGGCAGGATGAGCACTTGGCAAGTGGGATCAATGCTTTTGTTTCCTATAAATATCAGTTGCCCAAAAATACATCTCTATTCTTGTTTCTCCAAACACACATTCATATTTATTGATAAATATTTTATTATTGCCATTATCACAACATCAAAGGCTGCTGGAGCGTTTCACTTCAACCGACACCGCTCGTTCCAGCCTCGCACAATGCATCAAATGCTCGTCTCCCGCAGCAGTCAAAATAGAATTAATATTTAAGTTGTGGCGGGAGCAGCTGCTGAGGGCAGCGCGGAGAGGAGAGTGAAGGAGCTGGTGTTGCTGTGAGCACCGAGGCAGCACAACAGGCGCAGAGCAGGGAGGGCACAGGCTGTGACCACATCAGACACAGGCGGGACTTCACCAACACCCGGACAACCCCAGCGGGTACCCCCGAACCACCACTGCCAACCTCGGCTGCAAACCCCGACCGCGTGCTCGGTGAAGAACCCGCACAGGGTGATGGGCGCACACAGCCCTCCCAGGCATGCGCTAAATGAATCAAACACTTCACAACCGATTCATTTACAGTTAATGACATCCTCAGCCGCCCTCCGGTCTGGCACGGTGCAAAGTACCGAGCACTTCCATGTTATTGTCCCAGGTTTTTCCCCCGTATTTTCAGCAGCGGGCAGTGACTCAGCCACATGAATCATTGATGGCATCGTGAGTCACGCTGGGGAGCACACGGAGGCTCTGGATAACCATGGCAAGGTTTATCCGAGATCAAGAGATGCACAATACATCACATAGTCGTTAGGATTGGAAGGAAAATTATTACATTTAGCAAGGAGGAAAAAAAAGGGTATTTTAAAACGTTAATGCCGTGTCTTGCTGGCAAACCAGACTTTCCCTCCCGCGTGGTTCTGAAAGCCAAACCTGCACTTTCTCCTCGGGGTTCTGCAGTCAGACACGCGGTGCACACACAGGGCTGTAATCAGACCACAGAGAAAACTTCCACCAGGAGGCTCGCACTTCTCCTCCCGTAATTACAGCCCTGTATCGAACACGAGCTCTGTGCAGAATGCAGTCTCAGCGGCACAAATTAGCAACGTCTCCATCAACGGGCACGGGGTGATGGAGCCGGCCCTTCCCCAGCGCAGGGAGTGACTGGGAGGGACTGGGATGCGCAAAGGCTCCAGCACCAGCCAGGCTGCGGCTGTGGCTCTGCATGATGGGGGATCCCTCCAGGAGGGGTGCGAGGCCCAAATCTGGGTGACCGGGCCTGTCGCAGCGCTGTGGAAGCACTAATTAAACCACAGACACAGCCAGCACCCCAAGCTTTGTCTCCAGCACCGTGTGTCCCCAGCCCCACGTCCCTGCGGGGCCGAGCGCGTCCCCCGTGCATGGGGACAGCCCGCATTTGCTCAAGGACACAAGTGCGCGCTGATTCAAGGGACTATTTTGGGAAGAGGCAAAAGGAAACACCTAGGGAACAACTTCCGAAGGATGCTGCTAACCTGCAGCCTGTCGGCCTGTGTTTTACAGCAATGGGAATTTCATGAAGCTGCATGGTCTGCCCGGCGCCACTTGACCACAGGAACAGTGACTGCGATGGGCAAGGGTGGCACCACCACAGCCCCCAGCCCTCCGGAGCAGGTCTCTGCACCCCGAACACGCTCACCTCTCAGCTCGCCCAGGTCCAGCGTCTTCCCCAGCTGCTGCAGGAGGTCGGCCCGGGCCGCGTTCTTCTTGTGCTTCTTGCCGTCGTAGTGCTGCTGCGCCATGACGGGGTTGTTGAACCAGGCTGCGCACAGCTGGCAGTACCGGTCCGAGTCGCGGCGCTGCGGGGGCGAGGGCACGGCCGCGGGGCTGTCGCCGTGCGCCTGCTTCAGGGGGCTCAGCACGGGGTCTGCGGGGGAAACGGGACGGGGTCAGCTCGGCTGGGACACAGCAGACCCCACATTAGACATGGGGGGGGATTAGCAGCGGTTACAGAGTGTTTTGGATGGTTCTGCTCGGAAATCGACCCTTTCTCATTGAAAAAGCAGCAGGACATGGTAGCATGGGGCTGCTCTTTGGACCCACATTTCTCTGGCTGGGAGAGGAGGATGCTCCCGCTGCAGTTACAGCTCTCATCGCTGTTGTGACTAAACCTGCTAAACTTATCCTGCTTAAATTGCTACTTCCAGGAAAAAATTGCTGGTGGAGAATAAACAAAACATGCGAAGCCATCACTCCTGAGGTGGAGAGACAGATCTGTCGCTATCGCAGGATTCTTATCTTTCCATTTATTTGGTCTCGGAAAGAATAGGGAAAGCTGCAGTAATAGCAAATTGTCACAGATGAAAGCAAGCATCCAATATTGAGTCCCCTCACTCAGATACCTTCAATCACAAATTCACAGGCAACAGCAACCCACGACCTTGCTTTAATCCCATTTCCCTTCAGATTCACCAAGAGGCCCTCTGGGAGCTCAGTGATCCCCAAATAATGTCAAAGAAAATCGGGTGATCAGCCTTTGCGTAACGGACCCGCACCTCGTTTGCCACAGCTCTCCTACTCTGCACAAGCCACAAAGCCATGGAAAATCAGTTTAAAGCGAAAAAGTTCAGATAACATTGGGATACAAAAATATACAATGACTAGCGCTTAATTATCGCACCTCATTCAAAAATTCCCTTTTATGTGGTTTTCCTTTTCTTTTCTTTTCCAGATGAAATGCCTGCTATCTGAATAATTAACAAACCGCTCTCTCCGTGACACAGGAACGGGCAAATTTCGAGGCGGCGCAGAGGTGCGCGATCACTCCCCTTTGATCAGCGGCTCCGTGCTGGGCCCTGACGAGCGCTGGGGCTGTGAGTGATGAACCCACCTCAGCGCCCGGCACCGAATGGCAGCGCTGAGCACCAGGGGGGTGTATTTAGATGGATAATTACAGCTGAAGAGTGACTGTGCGGCTCACGAAAGTTAATATTGTGATAAATCTTCTGCTGACCTGCTCGGGAAGGGACGTCTGTTGACTTTCCTCAAGGAAATTCTATCTTATGTATAACGTTACTGACAACCTTATCCATTTCCAGGGGTTTATGAGCTGCTATTGTTCTTGATGACAACGGCAAAGGTATCGGAGTTCCACGGCCGGGATGGCTGGAGGAGGCACCATTGCCATCCTCACCACCACCACTGTCCTCATCATCACCATCGCCTCCATGGCAGAACTCCATTGCTGCTCCCAAAATACAACACCTTCTCTAACCCCTACGGCTCCAGCCCGAGACACAGCCCCAGTTCCTCCAAGATGCCCAAACAAAAGTGCCAGAACGCGCAGCACAGCCCCAGGGCCTAAGAGGAACATCAGGAAATAACAGCATCGCCTGTGCAAACCAGGATTACGCAGACACCGCACATGCTCGACTCACGCCAAGCAAGCACAGATTGCCCGTTCCTTGGTATTTCTCTGTAGATGCCCTGTGAGGGACGGTGCAGGGACCGCATCCCTGCAGAGGCGTTTGCGCGCCTGGACCGGTCCAAATGCCGGTTCCCAGCTCTGGCTATACGTGATGTGCTGCTCACCAGCCCCGGGCTGTGCAGCTGAACCCATCCAGTCTCTTGGGCAGCTTCCTCTGGTCTCTGTGTCAGCGGCTGCGGGGGGAGCAGGGCTCAGCGGAGCTGGTGGTGTCGGCAGCGGTTTCATCTCCCATGCACAGACACGGGGCTTCCTCTGAGCACAGACCACGCAAAACATTCCCTGGTAAAGCCCTGTTCCTTCAGCTCCATTTACAACCACCACGGCCAGTCCTGGGGCACAGCAATTAATGGAAACATCCCGCATCTTCCCCATCCTCCTGAAGAGAAACGGGTGAAAGCTGACTGCTCCACAAATGGGGATTTATCATTCTGATATGCGCTGCATAACTACTACAGAACACAAAATATCATCACTCGGCGAGCGGCGACACGAAAATTAATAATAAACACTCACAAAACGTCAAATGTTAAAAATGTTTCTCCATCTGAAACACAAACATAAAAGCTGCTGGTTTGACTATTTCAAGTATTTCAAAATGCTAAATAGCTCATGACAGTCTGCCTTACGTTCCCTTTTGCTGTGGGAGGGAAGTGAGAAAGTCTTACTTTGCTGCAAGAAGCAAAATATAAAGTTAGAAACACTTTAGCACTCCGGGAATGAACTAATGTTTGACTTATTTCTTGCATGCAAAGCTTTTTATTCATAGCTGTACTTAAATGGCACCCAAATTTTATCATCGCCACTCTCCGGTAACTGAGCATGAGAAATGGCTGAGCCACGGCTGTGGGCACGGAGAAATCCAGTTCTCTACCGAAAACAGAGGTGGGGTCAGGCAGACCCCAGCTGGCTGGACGGGTCCTCACACCCGAACCCAATGCCATTCACTGCGTCCTGACTGGAATCAACCCCGCACCGGGAATGGCAGGAGGTGGAAAAGCCACTGATGGCAAAATCCCACCCGTATCCCCCAAACACAGAGGGGACCCCGGCGCCACCATCGCCCCTCTCAGCGGCCACCACCAGCGCCCACCCCTGACGGGGCCCATGGGCACCCACGGTGCGGTCGGTGACGGCAGCGGCTGCTTCAGCCCTGGTTCTGCTCTACAACCCAGGCGGGGACAGGATCCAGGCTGCCAGAGGACGTTAGCAAGGACTGGAGAAATTCATCGCGGTGACACGAAGCCTCGGAGGGCTGCAACCGTGTACAGCAGCAGAGACAGCACAGAGCACGAATGCTTCGCTGTCGGGATCAGACATCGCCTTCCCATCGCAAAAAACACGACTGTTACGGCCTCCTCCCTCTCCTGGAAACACCAGAAAGCAGCAAAACGAGAGGAAAAGCTGACGCTGAAACGCTGGCAGGGCTCTGAGGATGAAGTACATGGGCTTGGGAGTGCCCTGCCATGGAGCTGGGACAGAAAACGGCTGGATAATAAATCCTGCCACCAAAACCAGCACAGGCACCACCCAGACATAGAAATCCAGTGGAAAAACACTGGGCAACTCTGTGGGAAGCCCAGAAAATTGCTGTGTGCAAAGGGCACAAAGGGGAAGCCCTGCAGAGCAGGGAGGTGGTGTTAACGCACTGCTGCAGCCCAGCTTCATCTCCCAGCTCCAGAGTTGGGAGGAGCTGAGGATCCTTGAGCCGCCCCTTCCCTGTGACCGCGGAGGTGACGGCCCCTTGCTCCAGGCACACTCAGGGCCTCCACGGGGCCAATTCAGGCAATTAAAAAATTAAGAGAAAAACCAGCAAAGCCACGTCTCTGGAGGAGCCCCCACAGGGCCCTGGATCCATGGGGAGTACAGCGGGGCTGGCGGTCAGCTCTGCTGCACCCTCATTAACGAACCTTCGTTAGCTGAGGCAAGGACAGCACCATCCACAGCGATGCCCCGCGGGCAAAGGGACAACGTTTCCCAAGCCAATCCCAGTAAAGGGCAAATGCAAATATTCCCTGCATCAGCATCAACAGTCGGTAAAGTCAAGAAAGCAACAAACACACACACAGAGCCACCCGCCTTGCTCAGTCCCATCCAGGATCCACGCACGTGGTGCTGGGCAGGATGTAAAATGCACAGCAAACGTATGTCCTGTTCCGAGGGAAGGGCCACCAGTGGCAATGCTGAAATACAGGACTACAGCCCACTCATCCTGCATGAAGAACGCTGCGCTCCAGCATCCTCTGGCCTGAAAACCACGGGGGAAGCTTTGTTTCACAGTTTATTAGCGGTTTGCAGGGAGTTTATGGTTAAGCAAACAATAAGATAGTTAAATTATCCGATTCCAGCATCTGACTTTTTAAATGTGGAAGTTAACAGGCTTGCATTATTGAAATCATTGTGGAGGAAAGCGTGAACACCCCATCTGGGCAAGAATCAAAAGCCAATCCATCCAGCAGCTCCTAAAGACTGGGTTTCCCTCTAAGGTAAAAGCAAATTATATTCTGTACAGTAACACGAAAGGTTTATTAAACATATTACCTCAGCTGTCAAATAACTTCTGATAATTAAAGCCTGGCTCAGCTGTTGGTGCCCAGAGGAGAGATTTGCCTTCACCGAGCAAAATGTTTTGGAAACACGGAGCCAACGACAGGGCTGGTACCACGACCTGCTTGTCTGCGCCCAGCAACGAGCATCGGCAATTAGCACAGCTCGTCATGGCAGCGGCACAAATGGACAGCCACTGCCAATGGCCTCCAGTGCTCCGGCATCCGTCTCCATCACCACGGCACAGCACCACAGCACAGCACCACCACAGCACAGCATCACCACAGCACAGGACCATGCATGGCACAGCACCACCACATCACCACCACGGCACAGCACCACGACCCTACCCCGCGCACTCAGCACCCACCTGCGGCCTTCAACGCCGGCTGCTCACCCAGCAACAGCTTTAACCTTTTGGCATGGATCTTCCCTTGGTAATGCGACTCGGCCACCACCGCCGAGGTAAAGGACATGTTACACAGCGTGCAGCATTTGTTCTTATCCACCGAGTCCCCGTCACTGCCCTGGGTGGAGACAGAAGCAGACAGAAAGAGGTGCATGAGCCCAGCAGCACAGCCACAGAGAAAGAGGAGTGAGGAGAAGCTGGGGTTTACACCAGGGTCATGGTTTCCAGGGGGTCCCTTCCTTGTCTCCCCCAGCCCCACTCAGTCTGGGGATGCCTCAGCCCCTCTGCTCCCCACAGCCCAACGTTCTTCACCATCACCAATTGCCACGTGTTTATTTTCACAGGTAAACCCCAATTTAGTGAGAACGTTGTCTCCAGCCTGCATTATGGTTGTTCTTGCAGGAATAAAGCAGTCGTGCCTCTGCCAGGCTGTGTGACCGAGCTCAGATCCGCTCCGGTGCTGCCATTGCGTGTCTGGGGACAAGCGGCTCCCACAGACACGAGGGCAAGCGCACAGACATCGAACGAGCAGGGGAAATGTGCATTTGCACCCTTAATCACAATTAATTACTCAATCCATCCCACACAGGAAACGGGAATCACATTTAGGGCCAGAAACGCACGGCCTCGCCCTCCCAAAGCTCTCAGTGCGCTGTGCTGGCCACACCATCCACATCCAACCCACTCTCTGCGGCCATTTTCTCCCCAGGAAATAAGCACAATTGGGAAAAGGACCGATTTTCATCCCTTTTTTGTTGTTGTTGTTAACTATAAATCAAGTTAAACCTTAGGGAGAAATCTCAAGAGGTGATAAGTACTGTTCTGAGTGTAATTTGCACTTCTTTTAAATAGGTTTCTCTCAAGATATTTTATGTCTTCAAAGGGAAATCACTTGAAAGTTAAGAGCAGAGCAGAAAATTCCCAGACTCCATTGATCCTCAGCAGTGGTAACGTATAAAGAGCCTCCAACAGAGCTCATCTGAAAACCTGATGCACTTCGGTGTTTACGCACCAGGGTCTCTTCCCGCACCTGGTCTGCTCCTCAGCGGCGTTTTTCCCTTTCCAACCTACTTCTGCAGGCAGACTGCAGCTAAGATAAAAATTACAGCATTTAAACCCCCTTGGACACTGCATTTGGAGCCCGAGGCCCCGTTTGCACCCATCCACAGATCACGGCGCCGCTGGGCGAGCGCCTCAGAGCCGGGGTCGGATTTGGCCACCAGAACGGCACCGCCTGCACAGGGGGGGGTCCCCAAATTCTCGGTCGCTCTGAGAGTCCCAGCCTCTGCAAAAAGCACAAGAGCACCACTCTCGAACAGCAGCAGTATACGAAATGCTGCTCTTCATTAGCAGGATGCAGCTGTTTGGGCTCCAGTGTCACTAATGAGTTACCCCCATCTGCAGAACGGCCTCCTCACCCTCCGCTACCACCCAAACCCCCTGCGCGGGGCCGCGTCCAGCCCTGAAGGGTAATTACGCCTTCTCATTTGTCAGCGGCTGTTTTACCTGTAACCAGATGGGCCGGGGCAACCCAAGCCGGGTGTCTTTTGTCACCCGTTGAATGACACCGCGTTGACAGCGCTGTGCAGCCAGCTGGCAAAATAGCACGGCTCGGCTGTCAGAGCAGGGCGAAAGGGGGAGCCCGGCACAGCAGCACCCACAGCCTGCTCCCAGGGATGCTCCGCACCCACATGGGCACCCGTATATCCCCAGGGATGCTCTGCACCCAGATGTGCACTCATCCATCCCCAGGGATGTTCCACATCCATCCATCTCCAGGGATGCTCCACACTCACAGGAGAACCCATATATCCTCAAGGATGCTTTGCACCCATGTGTGCACCCGTCCATCCCCAGGGATGCTCTGCACTCATGTGTGCACCCATCCATCTCCAGGGATGCTCCACACCCACATGGGCACCCGAATATCCTCAGGAATGCTTTGCACCCATGTGTGCACCCATATATCCTCAGGGATGCTCTGCACCCATGTGTACACCCATCCACCCCCAGGGATGCTTTGAACCCATGTGTGCACCCATCCTTCCCCACGGATGCTCTGCACCCTCATCTCTCCTCACCACCTCCCTTGCTCCCGCGCCCAGCTCCCTCTAACACAGCAGCGATAAATATGCGCCAACGTCTCCATTTAGCTTCCATAAAGCCCACACAAGCGGCTCTCTAACCCCACGCTGCACAAAGCCAGCCAACGCGCAAGGAATATTTCTACCACTTGTTTTTGCAGCCTCCTCCAGACGAGCCCTCTCCCTAACCTCTGCAGAGCGAACGCCCTCCAAAAACTGAAGCACAGCGAAACACAGCATGGCCCGAGATAAAGCACCCGCTCCCCAGCGCCCACAGCCCTCATCTCCCGGCTCCCCGGCCATACCGAGCCAGCCTCATTTATGGGGCTTCTTTCTGTAATATCATAAACTTCAAAGCAAGTCTCGTACATCCAACAGAATTAACCGCGGTTACTCAGACGCCTGTTACCAGCTGCTAAAAGGCCTAATCCTCACACAGGGCCAGGCGGCTGCTGGATGTTCCCTGAGCAATCCTCCGGAAAAGCAAGGATTTCTGTTCCACAGACACAAATCTGCTGTCTTCATTTCCTAGGTTTTACTGGCAACAGATTATACAAACCCCTGAAATACAGCAGCATAAAACAGCACTCAAGGCACCGCACAGCATCTTTCAAATTCAAGTTAATTTTCTGCGCAGGAAGAAGGTGTTGCTGCTAAAGAGCTATTTTCTGTAGCGCTCTGTGTGAAATTCAGACCCCTTCCATTTCGGAGCCGCTTTTCTCGAGGTACAGGCAAAAAGCGAGCACCAGCTCATGGCTCCCATATCTGAAACACTTGAGAAGCATCAGAGCATCTCAGGGACCCACGTGAACCCTGAGGAAAAGCCAGCCCTGGGTTAACAGGGGCTGCGTTTGCCATGGGGAGGACGGACCACCCTGGTCCCCACTCCGGCAGGGCCACGGGGACCCCTCAGCCGGTCCCAGCCATGGGTCACTCGATGATTTCCTTCATTGCAACCAAAATCTGACCTTTGGTTGAAAACCAAAGCACACAGCAAAAATGGGGCTCTAAAGCAGACCCTTCATCCCAGTTTCAGTGTCGTCGCTGAAGATGTAAGTCACAGCACCAGCAAATTCTGTTCCAGAGGCATAAAAGTGGTGATTCCTCACCTCCTCAGGTACCATCGGTGCCTCAGAGGCCTTGCCCACCTCCACCAACACCCTGCAGGGCTGCACACCCCAACACCCTGCTGCCCTCCCCCAAAAACTGATCCTGCCATTGTGACCCCTTTCTTTTTTAAGGAAGATGATACCGGTTAACACAGTTTACTGTCTCACAGTACAAATAGGGCTAGAAAGAATGTGAAGGTTTTTCTCCCATCCCCAAAAACATGTTCGATAGCACATCAGTAGCTTCCATTGCGTCTATGCTGATCACAAGTAGGGGTCCTATTTTTCAAAGGAAATGAGAAAAGGCCGATTAAAACCGATTCTCCAATCTTGGGATGGACTCCTAATTTCAGCAGGGCCCTGACACCGGCCGCCACCTTCTCCGATTACCTCCAGCCGAAAGATTAAGCGGAAATTTAAAACGAAAGGTCAACAATCACCCAGTGCACCAAAGACATCAGCTCTTCCCTTCCCCCACAGAAATATTAAAAAGTAATGAACAGCCCAACAACCGCGTCGTTATCCGATGCAGGACTAATTGTGCTCGCCTCGTCCTTCCTACCCGAACGGACAACGGGTGTTTGGGACCGCAGGGCAATTCATAGCCCGCAGACAGCAGCAAGCGCGAGGTCTGGCACAAACCCCATCGCAAATCCCCTCCCAGCAGTGGGACCTGGCAATGGTGTCACTGGGCAGTGCTGGAGATGTCCAAAATATTTCTGATCCCTTTAATGCTCAGGCTTGGCCAGCATCTGGCCAGCAGCAGGCCTAATTCGACCTGTAAACGTTGGTGTTTTCACAGGCCCGCTGCACCTTTCGCACTCTGCAATTAATAACTCAATAAAAACACCATGAGAGTCTGTTGTTAAGGGGCAGACTGGGCCTGCAGTGACCCTGCGTGCAACATAAAAGATCCACTAAAACCTTAATTACTGTGCGAAGGCGCTTTCAGATTCCTTCAGCAAAACCTGCACGCTTCCCCCTTTAGTTACCCGAGATCTCACTAAATACTGACAGCACCACGCCACAGCCACACACCCGCAGACCTGGGATGGTTTGGGTGCTGCCTGCTGGGACCCTCACCCACGGCTCTCACAGAGCCCAGAACATGGGAAGGGAGAATGAATAATTCATCCTAAATAAGCCCCCGATCACAGGATCACAGCATCGCTTAGGTTGGAAAAGTCCTTCATGATCACCGAGTCCAGCCGTTAATGCAGCACCGCCACGTCCAGCACAAACCCCGGCCCTCAGCCCCATCTCCTGCAGGGATGGAGACCCCACCACAGCCCCGTCCCGGCGTCTCGCAACCCTTCTGGCAAAAAACTTTCCCTCAGACCCAGCCAAACCCTCCCCTGGGTCAACCTGAGCCCAAGTCCCATCGCTTGTTCCTGGGGAGACCGACCCCAAAACACTGCCCCTCCTTTCAGGAGCTGTACCCCCTCAGCCTCCTCCAGGCTGAACCCCCCAGTTCCCACAGCCGCTCCCCATAAGACTTGTGTGGGGTCTGATAGGGAGGTGGTTCCAGCTCATGTCCTAGCTCTGGGTGGTTCCAGACCAGGTTCTAGATCACTTTCTGGTTCTAGAGCATGTTCTAGATAACTCGTGGGGCTAGATCAAGTTCTAGATCACTGTATGGTTCTAGAGCGGGTTCTAGACTCACCTCCTGGTTCTAGATCCCGTTTTGGGGTGGGAGTTTGTTTTGTGGTGGGGTCATGGTTTAGCCATCCCGTTGGTTCAGGACTGAGTTCTAACTCTTGCTCACTCTCAGTTTCAGGCCTTATGGGTGTTGCAGGACCACAGAACCACTTATTTGGCTCTGGAGCCGGCTCCAGCCCACACCACGGTTCTAGGTCACCTGTGGCTCTAGATCAAGTTCCAGATCACTTTGGTTCTAGACTCGGTTCTAGATCACTCTATGGTTCTAGACTCAGGCTCCAGGTCAGAGCCTGGTTCTCGAGCTGAGCTGGGTCCTGAGGGGAAGGCCCTGGACCCCAGCTCAGAGGGGCTCCTGTTCTTCACCCCCCAGGAGCCCATGGCCCTCGGTGATGACCGTGGTCTTGCTGGGCTCCTTTTTGGTCCCTTTTTTTGGTTAATTTCTCCTTTTTTTTTCTGCACATTTTCTGTTCCTTCGTAGCTTTCTGTGCTGAAGCCCCACAGGACGGGGGTGCCGTGCCCCACACAGTACAGCTCCCCCAGGCTCCTTGCTTGCTCCTGGGGCCATTCTTGCCCTGCAGATGCAGCAGAAGCTGGGGTCCTTCACGGGAACCGGTGTCCCCGCTGCTGCCCCCAGGCCCTGTCTGCCCGTCTCAGGCCCTGCCAGCACCCTGCAAATCGGCCTGGGCACCCTTTGGGCAGGGTTCAGACCTGCACCGCCCGCCAGGCAACAAAACTGCAGGTATTGCAACACTG